>NC_056728.1:788486145-788498645 GCF_019279795.1 Protopterus annectens | reverse complement strand
GTAGGTTTGGTGTAAAACATACCCATTGATTTGTGTGTTTAGATTATTGTTGCAGATATGGCGGGGGGACTGTCAATTAACAAGTTGTATCTCCTTGCAGTATTCACATCTTTAATGATAATTGCTCTAATATTTACTCTACAGGTGTTATTACAATACCCTATGGCCTTGGTTTGGCCAGTGGTATGTTTGCACACAGTGTACAATTTAACCGTCTTATAGCTACTTTCTACTTCTCTTACCCAGACGACCTGTGGGGGGAATGTTTGTTAATTGTGCCCAAGGAGTGGCGTACGGCAACTGTGGTCCCACTCCACAAAGGCGGTGCCTCTACAGACCCTGGTAATTACCGCCCCATAAGCTTAACAAGTCTAGTCAGCAAAGCTATGGAGAGGATCATAATGGAGCTCATAAACAAAGATATAGGGGACTTGCAGACATTGGACCCGACCCAGTTTGGCTTCGTCAAGGGTAGATCATGCCTTTTGAACTTGGTCGACTTCTTCGGAACAGTCACCAAGGCCATTGATGAGGGAAAGACAGTCCATACAGCCTACCTTGACCTTGCAAAGGCTTTCAACACAATACCCCACTCGGGTATTGTAGAAAAACTTACCAGCTTAAATGTAAACCCATATGTCACAAGATGGGTTGCAAACTGGCTTAAGGACAGAACCCACAGGGTTAGAGTTGCTGGTGCTATGTCAGACTCCAAGCTGGTCACAAGTGGTGTCCCACAGGTCGGTCCTTGGCCCCTATTGTTCGGCATCTACTTCTCAGAAGTACAGGCCAACATGGGAGGACTTTGGATGACAAAGTTTGCAGACGACTGCAAACTGGGCGCCATAGTGGAAAGTGCATCTGACACGGATATCCTTCAGAAGGGACTCACGGAAACAGATAGCTGGTGCCAGAGCCATGGCCTGAAGTTAAATGCCAAAAAATGTATAGTCATACCCTTCGGGAAAAACAAAGTAACCCCAAGCTACCATATAGGTGGCAATCCACTAAGCACAGAAGAGGTTATCAGGGACCTGGGGACCCAGGTTGACAGTGGCCTTTCTTTTGACACTCACGTTGCTAAAGTGGTTAGAAAGACCTTCTACATTGCCTACCTGATCATGAAGGGATTCACATCCAGATCTAGTGAGGTCATTGTTCCCCTGTACTCTTCACTTATCAGACCAATGATCGAGTACAATGCCCCATTCGGGATGTATCTCACTCGACATCTGCAGCAATTGGAGAGACCCCAAAAGTTCCTCACTAAAAGGATAAAGGGACTCCAAAATCTGTCATATGCTGCCAGATTGAAGAAACTCCAGCTCTATTCAGTTGCATACCGTCTGCTCAGAGGTGACATGTGCCTGACATACAAGGCCATGTCCAACCCGGAATTAATGGACATGCTCCACCTCAAAAAATCCAAATCCACCAAAACCACTAGAGCAAGCGACTTAAACCTTAGCATGGATATAAATAGGACGTGCTGGAGGGATAGATTTATCACTCAGAGACTCCCTATGCTGTGGAATAAAATCCTGGTCCATGTGAGGCAGAGCACCTTGCTGGCTCTGTTCAAGAGAAATCTTGACCTGTGGATGGGAGATCGTAGGTTTATCCCGGGAATCATCTCTGTGTCACTGCTGGACAGAGGCACAACAAACTAATGGGCACAGTATTTTTTTATATAAGGGGTGGCGTAAGCCACAAAACTTTGGGCTAGGCTTATAAATGCCTTAGGGCAAATAGCCTAGTATAAACCTATGAACCTATGAACCTATGAACACTACCTGACTCTTTCTACACATATTCCCAAAATCCTAGTCAAAATTATGCATATAGCTTACTACCACTCCCGGCATTCAAACCATGGCTGCATCTGCTAAAAATATAACAAATTGCAGTTCATCAGAGTGAGCTATTAGGAAACTGCTGTGTTTTTTTGTCTAAGTCTCTCCTAGTTGTACACTCTGTAATTACAGCATTCTTATACAGACATTCCAAGACATATTTTTTATGTAGCAAAGTGTGGGAAACAGTGGTTAACACAACATCACTATTCAGATATCAGATCTTGGTGAATGCAACATGTCAAGTCATACAATACCAGAGTAAACCCAATGAGTCCAGGATTTAGAATTTTATTGCTAGGGAGTTACAGTTTTATTTAAATATGACCTATATCGGACTATTACTGTGATATTATCTGGTTTATTCAGTACAAACCATACACATTTTTTGTACTGCCAGGTGACATTCTACTCCTTTATATTTATTTGGTATGACTTCTACAAGCAGGATTGTTACTCACCAGCCTCGCAAAGCAGCCTTTGCAACCTACTGGCATGGGCTTCCTCATTCCCAGCCCGATTAACTGGAGCTGTACTGAAAATGGAGAAACATATAGGCATACCTATCCATCACATACACAGGCTGGACTTTGGTAAACAGTTATTGCTATGAATACTTACACACTGTTGGAACATCAACCCTCTGCCTTGCTTCTTGGCCCCACTGTTCCAAGAGCTCCCTATACCTCCGTTTCAGGTTGGCATAGTGGTGCCGGACCTACGCACCAGTCCAAGGGATACCAGTGGCACTGGTGAGATCACAGGCGAGACATTCCCAGGCTTCCACTTTATATTGGGAGCCCTGGTACTGGTCCTGCAGCAGTCTCACATCATGTTTTTTTAAAAGAAGTTCTACCATAACCTTGGACTTCTGTATGCCTCAGCACTGCACCCAAATGTGCATGGCCTCTCCAACACCTGCCATACTGCCTTCAGTGGGGAGCTACAAACAGTTATGAGCTGTATTCCTGCCTGTGGGGTTTAAATACAGCAAATTTTCCATCCTTTGCCGCGACTGGATGGTTTTGAATATGCTGGGTATGATGGGTATGACACTAGTACATGTTATGCACACACACACACACACACACACATAAATATATATATATATATATATATATATATATATATATATATATATATATATTTTATATATATACATATGCATATATATCTATATCTGTATTTGTATGTATGTATATGTATGTATGTATGTTTTTATGTATATAAATATATATATATATATATATATATATATATTTATATATATATATATATGTGTGTGTGTGTGTGTATATTATGTTAATATATATTTATCCTTGTATAGATATATTTATATATATATATATATATATATATATATATTTTTTTTTTGATAAATGACTATTGATATATCAGTATATTTCTTGTTTTATATCTACACATATATATTATTTTATGATATATATGTACATATTCTATATGTCTAATTTCGTATGTACAGCTACATATATCTGATGTATACACTTTTCATATGTGTCTATCGCCATACACATCTATATTTGTATATTGATATATTAGAAACATGCTGGTTTCACAATGTTTGTTCTATAGTATTCTATTCCTGTATTGAATGATAAATTAAAAAAAAAACAATCAGTAGGACAACTTAGATGGAGTAGTGGTACATTGTTTTCACTGTGGTGTACAGGGTCCTGGGCCCAAGACTGGGCAAAACAGTGGCTGATGGTGACAGGGTGATTTAAGCAGTAATAAGTGGTTTAGATGGAGCAAAGCACAGCTAAAACAGGGTTAAATGAATACTTGCATAGTCTGTATAGGCTTTGCTTACTTGTTCCCAAATCCACTTAACTATGCTACCTTTTGTTTAAACTTTTAATTTCAGTGACACCTCACATTTGTAGCTGCTACACTACCCTGGTTAACTTATACATAAATATATGCACTACCTATTTATGAAAAATACATTGTGGATGTGTTTCACATATGAAAATGTTTGGCCTGATGTGGGGCTCGAAATGTGTTTAATTGCATGCCAAGCAAATGCTCTAACCACTACACTATTTCAGTTTCACTCTTTTGCTTTGTGTATAGTTCTATTTAACTTCTTTCCTGGTTTAAACACTGTTATGCATAGCTGCATGATGGGCTAACCCATGCAGGTATGCATAAACTTTATTCCAGACTGGAAAAAAAAAATAGAACCTTATATGTCCAGATTTTTGCCTTATATTTTTGGTCCATGTTTTGTGGCTTTATGGCTAATTAGTGACACATCTTGGTGATTGCAGTTAGATACTGCTGACAGACATTTGAGCTTCTGACTTCATACCCTTCAGCAAATCATGCTAATGCATAACTTGTTATTCTATCAGCTTTCTATAAGTCTGTACAAGACAGAAATGTTTGCTTTCTCCAGATTTCTTACTCTAAGGGGTTGGGAGATATTCCACAGAGACTCTTTACATAGCCATACAGCATTTATGGAGTGCAGGGGTGTGTGTATTGTGAGAACACTGCTCTCAGACACACCCCCTGCACTCGTACACAGAAGCATGACCGTTTTTCAGCACAGCAGCACGCCTTCATGAATATGTATGGCGTGCTGCCGTGCTGCACGGGAATGGTCCCTTCCATGCAGGAATAAGCTATTCCTGCACAGAAGTTTACTGAATTGGGGGGATTATCTATACAGATAATTGCTGGTGACAAACACTTATGGCATCAGACATTTTGTCCCTATTACACTGTGTCAGTTTACTGTTCTGATGCACGTGTCGATAGTCCATCACTAAGGCAAACTGCAGTATACTGGTCATATACATCAAAATATGATTACTAGAGTACTACAAACTAGTATGAAAATGCATTTTATTTATGAAAATGCAATATATTAATAAAAATCAAATTGTTTAGGCAATTCTGTAATACATCACTGTCACATTCACTCTTCTAGAAATCAAGTAGTTTGTATATATATATATATATATATATATATATTATGTATTTGGTAACAGACCTGGTCTGTTTTAAGCACACTTCCCTAGAGAGGTTTCTAAAAATGATGTTGTTAATTGGACTGCAGAAATGTCAGTATAACATTTTGCACATCATAAGGAGTTTTGTCCTCTGGTGGATTTTGTAACTCACTTTTTCCACATTCTGCTGTGTGATTTTCTGATGAGGATGTTGCTTAAAAGGACTGCAGTCAGGAGATGAATCACTGTCACCAACTGTGCATATTTCTGTCAGATGTTTTGTTGGCAAACCCTTTTCATCAACTTCTTTGCCAGGGTCATTTCCAAACATGGCAAGGAGAGTAAATAATTTTCTTAAGTACAATTTCATCACTACATCAGAAACAGAATCCAAGGAAATTTGAAACATTTGGAACATTGGTAAAAGTGTCTGTGTGTTCAGCCTGTCTATCCAGATATCTGTAGTCTAAGCAATTTTTAATACATGAAATGCAGGGAAAGGCACATGTCTGTCTGTCTATCTTCTTATTAATTTTGTGCAGTGTAAGTCATACTTGTATTATTATCATAGTTCATCTGCTCTATGGCCACATGGAACAGGGTTTAGGTATATATTTATCTGAAGCTGAATAATTCCATGGTCTACAGTCTGCATAACAGAGGAGAGTAAGGTCAGATTAATATCCATTAAGCCTTTTATCTCAGAATGCCAAGTGAAATTCTTCCAACTGCTGAGCAGTTATCCTGCTCCTTAAACTTCAGTCCCATAAATACAGTCACTGACAGAAAAAAATGTCTTGCATAATCCATAGATCGCTTGTATTTTAGTACATCAAAGAATGATTATGAACTCTCGGCAAATATTATGACTGAGCAGTTTTACAGACCAGTGACAACGGCCCCTTCCTGCTAGAACCATCCATGCAACAGCAAAATAGCAGAAACACATGCTCTGGTTTCTTTTACTGACTGTATGTGAACCAGACTTTAGAGACAGTGTGCCAAATACCACGCAGATGAAAGAAAAATCCATTTGTCCAAGTTATGACTGTTTCTTCCAAAATATACCTTCAAGAAAACAGGCAATATATTATGAACACAAACATCCGTCCTAGGTATAGCTATACTTTGCTTCCCTTGGCACCTTATGTAGCTAGTTGCGCAGATTTCCTTCAGGGTTGACAGGAGTGCCTTGTTTTATTGCACACTCAATCCACTGGAGCAGTGCAGTCTGATTTTTTTGTCTCTGTCTTGTCTTGACACTTTCATGGAAGATTTTTATGCACTACCATTGAGTCAGATTAGCAACAGTGGACTTCAGGTACCCAAGCTGTAAGTTCCCATATCTCCATCTTTGGCAGGTTTGTGCATGCTCTGCACAATCAGGCTTGTCAGTCAGTGTTACCTGTTCTGCTATGGACATCATAATGAATTCAGAATTTGGTTCATTCAGTTATAGCAACAGCCAGTAAAGCACAACAAGAAAGACATGAGTGGACTCCGAAGATCTTCCTCATTAACATTTAATGCCTTATCAACTGACAGCTGAAAGTGTTGGGTACTATGTTAAGGGTTAACAAGTTTTCCCTGGAATGCTAACACATTAACTGTTATTATGTAACTAATGGTCATGGCAAATTACATTATGAAATAAACCAGGAACCAATACCTCCAAAACGAAAAACAGGAAGAGAAAGCACTACAGCCGAAGTAGAAATGCTGTAGCGTGTGATATACTGCTGCCACAAATACGAAAGAAAAATCCAAGGCCCATAAACGCTCCAACAAAGTTTATTTGATTTTGATACAATACAAGTAAAATGCGTCGACCTAGGTTTCGTCCGTCTCCACGGACTTCTTCAGAACAACAAATAGTTCAAAACAAACCACTTAAATACTTCTCACGTTTCCAATTAATGAACCAATTATCCAATCAATTACGTAATGAATAATAAAGTTCTAAAGCTAAAACAGAAACAGAATTTGTAGGCAGCAAATTCACCACTATGTATAAAAAACTGTCAGTAAAAATGAACACTGCTTGACAGTTAAAGTGTATGTTCTTTACCTAAATGTGTTTATATTGTTAAAATATATTATGGCAAATTACATTATGAACATGGCAGTGGCATACCTAGCATATGTGACACCCTGTGCAGAATATTTTTAACACTCCCCAACCACAGAGATTTTACCTCCCACCTCTATGACAATTGCTTTTAGTAGTAATCATGAAGTGAAACAAAACAATGGCCAGCAAGGAGCAAGCTAGGAGCTTTGATCAAATCCTCAAAAGACTCAGCCATCCTACAGGAAGACTTGTCCCAAACAAATAACTTATACCAGAATCATGGACTAAAGAAATGTCAATAATGTATTATCATCTTCTTTGGAAAATTGAGTAGGAAATTGACAACGCACCCCTAAGGGCTGACCGAGTAGTTTGGAATTTGGTAACTTATGTAGACAGTTGACCCTAAATTTTATTCGGAACAAATCAAGATGAAGCAAACTTAGGGACATTATGCAAAATCAGGAACAGTTTCAATTTGGTTTTACAAATATAGCACTCAGAGAGAGACAGAGAGGTAAGATTGCAGCATATTTCATGCAAATGCACTAGTCATATAAAGGCAGACTATAAACTAAGCAAACGATATGACAGTAACTTGAAAACCAAACATATCAAGCAAATACAAGAGCATTCTTAAAATTAGGCAAAATTTCAAATGGTTTTCATACAATATTCCAGTTTATTTCACATAAATGCACACTAGCCATTATTGCCCAACTTTAACTGAGCACCAGTTATTTCATCAACAACACAGCTAGCCACACCCTCCCAGGAAAGACATAAATAAATATTCTGATTTACTTCACACACATACACACTGGACAGCCCTTAGTATCAGACTTAAAGCTGAGCAAATGAAGAGGATAAATTCACATAGCACAACTAGTCACCCCCACACCCAAACAAATTCCATTTCACACAAATGCACACTAGCCAACCTTTAAAATAACATAAAATGATGAAGTTATTGCCAATTCTCCAAGATAAGCATAAACATTCATATTTATTCACAAAAATGCACCTTAAGAGGGGAATTTAAACTGATCAAGTGAAATGGACAAGTTACATTCATTCACAGTACAGCTGGCCAATGCTCCCCCAAAAAATAGGATAAAAATATTCCAATTTATTAACACAAATATTCACTTCCAGCCTTAATGGCAGAGTTTAAGCTGAACAAGTGAAAGGATAAGTTACTTTAATCCACATTCTAGCTGGCTACCCACCACCCCACACAAAAAGAGGGCAGAAGGGTACATTGAAAAAAAACCCCATCAATATACAGCTTCAAAATAGTTAAATGCACACACACACACACACGCACGCATGCACACACACACACACACACACACACACACACACACACACACACACACACACACACACAAACACACACACACTAGCCTAGGCACCCTTTCCAAAAATAAGTAAGAAAATCTGGTTATATTCACATTAAAAAAAAAACAATGCTTAACTTCATTCTGGTAGTCCACAATGCCTTGGCTGATTCACTTGCTGTGATGAACCAGTTACCCAGGTTCAGTTAAACAAAAAATAGCTTTTTCACTGCAAATCTCTCTACTGGATTGTACTCCTGTACAACTAAAAGACTGCTGTTAATTTTAAAAATAACCGCAGTTCTCTCCTGTCTTGTCTCTAGTTCCTTTTCAGTTTCCTCCAATCTTGTACCACTTTTCATGCATGGACACATGAATGCAAGCAAGAGGAAGAAGCAAAGCCTTTATTCCAAAGCCAGATCATAGTCAAATGGGGCCCCAATCAGGGTAATGGATCATGCCTCCCCCAGTCCCACAGCCATTTTATTGTCCCATTACTTGGCTGTTTCCCCCCAGTTACCATAAACACTGTTCAAACCTCTCAGTGTACATATTATTTTCTTCTTTACTTCTATAATGATTACAGATATTTGGATTTAATTTAAAACTTTTATTTAAAATTCTATAGTACAAACACTGATAGGCATAGACATTTGTTAAAAAATACAGTCTCACAGTGAAGACAGACTTAAAGATTTAGCATTAACAGTAAACTTTTCTGTCCTTGAAATGGCATTGAAACCCACATTCAAAGAAACTGCATCTGACCAGAGGCAGATAAAGTTTACCTTTAGGCTGTTTTTAAACCATAGGCCCCCTTGCACACATTTTTATTGAGCATGCATACATGCATATTTTTTTTGATTCACCTTCCCAATTTCATTACATTTATATTCATTGTTAGAGTGTGTTTTAAGTTTGCTTACTGGAAAAATGTTCAAAAGTACAATGAAACAAAATGTATGACCCAATAATTAGAAAAATATTGGTAAACTGGTAACATTGCAATAGGGAATGGCTGACATACCAACAACAGGTTTGTAGTTACCAGGCATCTAATCCAAAGGAAGACACAATCAGGACTGCAGCACCCCTTCCAGCTCAAAGTACAACATAGTATCAGCAATCCATCTGTAGGATGTGCGAGTAGAACACACAGCCTTTTGAACATACCGCTCAACCTCTTAGCTCAAGAAATCTAAACAAAGACTAAAACAATGAGGGGACAATGGCCCAAAAATAAAGACATATTTTAAATATTGTCCTTACAAACTTAGAAAGTTGCTAGAATAACAGCTTTCACATTAGCTTACATTTTCTTAAAGATATAAAGTCTAAAACTCAAATGTGTGTCATTTTTAAGAGACTTCAGTCCTCAGTGATTTGCCAGAAAACCACACATTTTATGAGGAACAGACCAAAGATATGAGGCAAAAATCTGGACATTCTGTGAGGACAGCTGAGAGGCATGCTTCTGCATCAAAACAAAGTATGATACATGTTGTGCTACAACCATTTGCTAAGTGAAACAGTTGCACATTGAAAACAGATAAACTTGTCTTCACTTGAACCTCACAATTCCTTGAAAATGCACTGAAGCTATGCACTGAAGCTCACATTTCCTTAAAAATGCACCAACACTCAGTTTGGTACCTGATGTAGAGGATTCATACTCTAGTTTCCTGTAACCAAGGTACATGGGTTGAGCCTAACATGGGCATTTTGCCCTATGGAAATGTATTTAAATTCTGTGCATGGAACATGGAATAGGAGTAAGCAAATAGGATGCTTGTGTCGACACCCATATGCAGAAAAGAAGAATGCCCTTCCTTAAAGGATCCTGTCTCTGGTTCACAGCAAAGTCTGTACCCCCCTTATTGTTTGCACTCAGGGTGCACCACATCCTCCACCTCTGCATTAGCATGCCTCAGGAACACACAAATGGTATTCATGCCTGATTTTGGCATTTAGCTATTGTTCACATTAAATGCACATCTACTAATCCACTTTATGGGCACCCAAAATTCATATCTACAGATAGGTAGACAGATAAAGTGCATTGATAGTATTACTTTAATGCAGTGAATATAAAAATAAATACAAATGTAAATGTAGTGAACATAAGTCTCAGGGCATAATTAGTTTGTAGTCCTGAATGAATATGTTGGATATGTGTATTGTTTTCTGATGATTAATATGCAGATGTACTACTACAAGTATTTGTTAGTCAGGTATTACTGACTGAAGTCCAGTAATGACCTCTTAAGTATGCAAACTTAATGAGATGAAAAACACTGTTTTATAAATGCAGAGTGTATACTCCTATAACACGCCTTCCCTATCAAATAGCTGAACACAGATGAGATTTAAAGGAAATCATAGGGTCAGCAGGTAAAGTGATAAGAGATACAAGAACATGTTCTTGCAAATATCAGCACCATTAGTGTGTCTGACCTAAATGTGCAGGTCACTAAGCCTTTTTGTCAGCTGCAGGGAGACACTGCTCAGTTAATGATACATACCTTTTTTATAAAAAAAAATGTTTAATCTTGACCAGAATTTCAACAACCATTAATAGTGTTCTCTCTGAATTCAAAATGTGTGGTTATTTAAAATATTTACTTCTCTAAAATAATGTTAATATAGAGTGGAAAGTACAGAGTGAAAAAATGCAAATGCACTAACTTTCAAGGAATGAAGCATAGTTTATAGGTCATTATGCATTTATTACTGTTTCATTATACAATTTGCCTCCCTGAAGGGTTTCATTCACAGCAAAAACTGTTTCCATCCAGAAGTGAAGCAGTGTAAGCAGCATTTTAATAGGCATCTCTCTGCTAGAAATTGGCAAGTTGCAGCAATACAACTGAGACATCTAATTATCTTCCTTAGTTGCTGTGCACAGTTCCTTAACTAATATGTGCAACCGTTTTTTTTCCTGTAGAAAACCATAATCCACGAGGTGGAGTTAAACACTGCCTACAGTGAGCTACCAAAAGAGTTGTATGCTAACAAATACAAAATACAGTACTGCTGAATATCCTTACTTTCTAGCTCTGAGGCACTGATGTAATTTAGCTTGAATAAAGCTCATTCACAGCATTGTCTTTGATTAGCAAAGTTTCCCTTGCTGTAATGAGTAAACTATATATCCTACTTAATGTGTCAGTCATTGTTAAGAGGAGATGTCCAGTTCTGTACTGGAGAACTCATTAGAACAGTGCAGAGATCACTGGGTTTCCAGTCATATCTAGATTGCTATGTGCTTAAGATTTGGATATAAAGAAAATTACCTCAAGAATGGATCAAAGTCAACAGTGAGAGAAAAATCTTGACATATATGTCAGGAACATGCAACAAGTTGCTATGATCAGAGGAATATGAACTTAATTCTTTGAAGTACACCATGCTTCATCTGCAAGGATATAGTATTAGTTGCACAGAAAAAAAGTGTAGGAGCATGAAGCATTATACAACACTGAAAGCTGTAAAGAAACGTAGAGATGCCATACAGACAGCAGCTAGAAGCAAAGCATACCTCTGCCAAGAGCTTTAAAAGCTGTTACACATCTCACTCTTGCTGAACTTTTGTTTATTTGTGCAGCAATGTAAAACTATTAAAGCACTTTTGAAACTGATCTCTGGTAGCTGCCATTTGTACTGCACTGCCAAACCTGATAATAATAGCTTTAAAAGTTTAACAACTATTATGTACCTTAGAAAGCTTTGTGATCAAGTCTTGAGCAAAAGTGATGTATAACCATTGTATCTTTTGCTCCAGTTTTAGAGAGTAATCAGCATGGTTCATGCCTTATACATAAATATCTTTATATATATATATATATATATATATATATATATATATATATATATATATATATGGGTCTACTTCATATGACTGAACGCTCATATGATCGACAACCATTTGACTGACACCAAAACACCGAAAGCTCATATGATCGACAGCTCATATGGTTGACACATGAAATCCAAAGCATTATGCCCTTTCCCCACTGTAGCGCGACCCTGGAGTAGAAATAAATAGTTAGGGGGTATGGGGGGCACAGTCCCCCACATTGGGGGTTGTGGGGGTGAAGCTCCCCACATATGTCATAAATTTTAAATGTATATATGGATGCGTTTAACTGAATTGACTATATTCATGTAAATAATGGTAGGAATAAATAGGGAGGGTGTGGGGGCATAGCCCCCCACATTATTTACATGAATATAGTCAATTCAGTTAAAAGTATCCATA
>NC_056728.1:788391145-788478645 GCF_019279795.1 Protopterus annectens | reverse complement strand
AACCCCCTTCAGTAGTGCTGGTGGTACTGCCACTATGGAAGTGCGAATGTACACAGCCCTATAGACTCTCAGTTGATGTTGGGGCTAACCTACATCCACATTGCCGATGCCTATCTCCCACCACATGCTCTAGCACAGACATGCCACAGTCGAGGATTGCCTAGGACTCACCCCATCATCTATTCATGACCTCAGTATTTTGATGTGTGGCCTCAACAAGGTCATGTATGCTGCCAAGTAAGCCAAGAAGAGTTGCATCCAAGACCCTGAGTATTTGTCTGGTGTTGCATTCACTATGTACCTGTGCATCCATGACAACCCAAAACATGTGTATAGTGACACCTACTGTGGCACTTGCAACAGTGGCTTGATGGGCAGCAGTCCTCCTTCGAGCACCCCTGTCCATTCGCCTGTGTGCGACCTCACCTGCACTCTGGTTATGGCTAGTGGCTACACTCACACTTGCCATAGTCACAACACTAGGCTCTTCCATGCCACCACCTGCCAACTGTACATTATCTATGGCTGCTGGGGATTGGGTATGTGTGGGCATTGTGACTGTGTGCAGGGACATTGTGGATGACTGTAGGATGCCAACTGATGGCACAGATTCAGCCCCTGACAACCCCACCTGTGCCCTACTATGACCATCATCATTGTCAGAGTCTGCAGAGACACTGTCAGATTCTGAGCGGGAGAGACCATAACCACCATGTCCACCTGTGAGGGGAAGACAACATATCTAAATTAATACCTGCACCATAAGGTTTGCTGGTATACACATGCACACACGCACATAAACACACACACACACACACACACACACACACACACACACACACACACACACACACACACACACACACACACACACACACACACACACACACACACACACACACACACACACACACACACACACACACACACACATACAGGTGAGGTGGCACAAAGGCATTACACAGAGCTCACAATAGCCAAACTGGTGACCTCAAGACACAGTCAGATCACAACATACACAGTCTGGACAGGCTCGCAATATCATGCAGTGCAGCCCTTTCCACTTAATGTTACTACTAATATATTCCTCTGGGATACATGAGTAGTGTTAGTAGGTGATGGGCCTTCACCTAGCACACACTGCAGCCATGTACACATTATTTCTGTTCACCTGTATAGCACAGTGGCAACTCCTACAGAACATACCTCTCAACTGTACAGAGTTTCTCTGAATGTCTAGATGTGTGGCTCATATCTATGGTCTGTTTCTCATAAATCCTGTGCTTGTCTGACAGATTACTGGGATGATCTGAGGATTGGCGTCACTAATTATTAACATAATTTGAGTTTCACACTTCAAAACCTGCAGTAAATGTATGTTAAAACAAAACTGGTTACTCTAACAACCTTCTAAGCTTACAGTAGATATAATAAGTGTACACACCCCTGTTAAGATGTTAGGTTTTTCTGATACATAAAATGAGACCACATAAATCATGTCATAATGTTTCCCACCTTTAATGTGACCTATAACCTGTGCAATCCAATTGAAGAGCAAACACATCAGTTAGGGGGTAACATATAGAAAATTAAATACATACAATAGGCGGGTTGCATATGTGTGCACACCCTTAAACTAATGCTTTGTTAAAGCACATTTTGATTTAATTACAGCAGTCAGTCTTCATGGGACGGTGTCTATCAGTATGGCACATCTTGACTTAGCAATATTTGCACACTCTCCTTTGCAGAAGCCCTTTAACTCTGTCAGATTGCAAGGGCATCTCTTGCACACAGCCCTCTTCAGGGCACCCCACAGATATCCTAATGGATGTAGGTTTGGACTCTGGCTGGGCCATTCCAAAACTTTGATAGTATGCTGGTTAAGCAATTCTTTTTCTGATTTGGATGTATGGTTTGGGTCCTTGTCTTGTGGAAAGGTAAGATTACTTTTCAGCTGCAACTTTCTAGCAGACACCTGAAGATTTTGGGCAAAAAGGAACTGGTATTTGGAACTGTTCATAATCCCCTCTACCTTGGCTAAAGACCCACTTTCAGCTTATGAACAGCAACCCCAAAGCAGGACACTGGCATCACCATGCTTCACTCTGGGGATGGTGTTCTTTTGGTGATGCACAGTGTTATTGCACTAAACAAACCTTTTGGAATTGTGGCCAAACACTACACCATAACACATTTTCCCACATGCGTTAGGGAGATCTGATACATTGTTCTTGAGAATTCAGCCAGACCTGGATGTTGTTCTGTGTGAGAAAAGGCTTCCATCTTCCAACCCTACCCCATAGATCAGACATGTGGAAAATATGGGAGATTGTTGTCACATGTAGTACACAACCAGTACCTGCCAGAGATTCCTGCAACTCCTTTACTGTTGCTGTAAGTCTCCTGGCAGCCTGCCTGACCAGTTTGAGTCTTGTCTTACAACACATTTGGAGGGATGTCTACTTCTTTGCAATGTCACTTATGCCCCGTTGTTTTACCACCTTTTGATGACTGTCATCACTGTGCTCCATGGTATATGCAATGCTGTGGAAATGCTTTTGTACCCTTCTCTGGGCAGATACCTTTCAGCAATGACATCCCTTTGATGCTTTGTAAGGTCTATGTGAACCATGGCTGTTGCTGTAGCAGGCAACAGGGTAAATGTCAGGAAAATCCTAGAAGGACAGCTGACCATTATTTGGTGTTAATCAAAGAGTCTCAGTAATTGATGGCAGGTGTGTACCCAAGAAGACATAATGCTGTAATTATATTAAAAGCTGCTTCAACACAGTATTAGCTTCAGCCTGTGCATACTTTTACATCTAGCTTATTGTATGTTTTTTATTTGTCATAATTGTTCCCCTAACAGATCTGTTTGTTTTACAATTGAATTGTACAAGTTATAGGTCACATTAAAGGTTGGAAGAGTTTGGAAATGTTTTATAGTGGTCTCATTTTTGAAAATCACAAATACCTGGCATTTTAACAGGGATGTGTACACCTTTTATATGCACTGTATAAGACTAATTTTTAAAATATGTCCCTACTTTTGAGTCTTTGTCACCCTATTTTGTCAGTTTGTGTCCAGATTTCTTGCAATGACAGGTTGTGAGGTATGCTACACATATGTTACATCTCCTGCAAATAGGCCCCTGTGATGACCACTGTGATGTAATGCAGTTAACCCCACCACAAGTGAACATTCACATATCACAATATGGCTGAGAATGTCAGTTGTGTGCAGGGTAACATACATGACCTTAACACGCCTGGGGTACTGGAGAGCCATAACAGGACAATCCCATACTCACCAGCTTCAGGCTGCTGTCTCATGTCCAGACCAGAAGGAGCTATGTAGTTGTGCGGGAGAGGTATTGTCAGCAGACTCACATGAGACATTGGTACAAGATGAATGCTATTTTTCTGCACATGTACAGTACAAGCTCTGATAGTACACAATTTGCTGTCCTTCACCATAGATGTGCACTTGTGTACATCAGACAACCCCACCCGAAAATGCAGTTTGACCTGACATATGCATCTAGATACTCTAGATAATCCAGTATGACTGTTACAGTGTTCAATTGATGTGCACTGGGGCCTTACATGGATGCTTCTCACCTGTTGCCTGGGTGCCACCCACCTCCACGTCTTGTGTTTCTTGGCTGGTGTGTGGGGGCTGCCTGAAGGTTGGCAAGGAGTTTTCTTCCGGTAAGTGGGGCCCTGTGTGGTAGGACCCCCACCTGTAGTGGTACAGTCCCTGGCTATGGCAGCAGCCCTTTGCTGGGCACGATGAATCAGGTCATTTGCCCGATTCCTAACCTGATTGTATGTGCGTCCATAGTGGCCTAAGTTGTTAACTCTGTGGATAAAGTCATCCCACAGGGCAAACTGCTCCTGTAGATTGTGTTGGCCATGGCCAAACATCACCCCATGGTGCTGGACGACGGCATCTGTGATGGCTGCATTTTCGGCTGCAGTATATGGTGGTTGCCTTAGCCACTGCATGTCACCTGGAAGACATAAACAGGGAAACACATAACAGGACCTCATACATTGGTCAAAGTTATTTACAGAATCTGCACATCAACATTGACTATCATTAACCACCACTTACAATCACATTATACCCCATCATCTTTCATCACAATATGAACCTGCATTGCACTCCTGGTCCTGATGTGTCTTCCTCCCCCCAATGAGGGCCAGTACATTGCATAACCCATCATTCATCATTCATCTTTGTTTATAGGGATGACAGTGGCCATCTTCCTTGCAGATGGGATGTCAATAGTGCTCAGGCTTTCCTTGCATACAGTGTTTAATGGAGCTGGGAGCATATGCCTGAGTTCATGTAGGATGCAGATAGGACTGTTATTTAGGTCCCATGGAGACTTACTTTTGTTGAATTTGAATAGGCATTATGCACCTGCTCCCTGACGATGAGGGGAAGGGTGCAGGTGCTGTGCATATCCACCTATACTGATGAGGGACAGGGGGATGATGTTTGCTCTTAATCTGTCTGCAGCGGTTTGGCTATAGCTATGGTGATTGACCACCATTACAGGGATGGGTGGGTTGTTGCCTCTGAGATTGAAGACATATGTGAAGACGGCCTTGTGATTGGCCTTGGTGGATGTGTTCAATTTGTACTCATAGTTAGCCTTACAGTAATTCACCTGTGCCCTTATATGCTAGTTAAGACAAAGGCTGACATGCTTCCAAGTTGGTGCCTGCTCCTTCTTGGCTCTGTACAGCCAATATAATGACTAATTATGTGGTTTGTGTATTGCTGCTGTCCAACAAAGGGGAAGCAGATTTTACAAGTGAGGTATTGCTGAGTCCATACAGCTATGTAGGTGCTTATATAGCTGTTTGTAGTAGGCATGGACACAAGGGCATAACACAGTTGGACACCTCTCCAATTTTAACCTGGTAATCATACTTATTCTAGTACCCATGTCTGTGTCAGGGCAATGCAGCAACCAGTAGCTGTAGAAATGTATATCTGTTGGATGCACAGAAACTAAGATTACACACGTGTACAACATGTACAGCTTATTTACCTGACATTTTGCATCCCATGTCTGTTGTTATGAGACTTCCAGGTACACCTACTCATACATAAACGTGCACAGGTAATACCTGAAATACATTTCTGTTCTATGTCAGTATGGCACACTTTATTTAAACTCTTGCTGCTCGGTCATACCTCTCAACCTGTTAGAGCAGGACATCTGGAGGATGCCACACATACAGAGGGGCAATGGCCCAAAATTAGTAACACTTTCTTAATATTGCTGTAACACACTTAAGTAATTTGCTAACACAATAGCCTTTGCATTCACAGAAATACACTGGAGGATGTCTGACATGTGTATGTATGCTAGTATGCTCTAATGTCAGTCTTCACATATTTGCTAATGATTTGCCAGACATAACACAACACTATAAGTAAATGACTACAAATGTGAGGTACACATATGGTTAGTGTGCATAACACTCGACATATGAATGATATGAACTCAGTATATCACATGCAGGTCAGCACACATGTCTGCAACAGTAGTTTACTCTGCAAATATCCTGTATAGATATCTCAGATTTGTGAGGCAAATACGTATATCATAGTTGTACTCACAAGTAACATATGGATATCTATGACATCCCAGTAGCTGACCTAGCAGTGTCACAGTCAGTATTGTTCAACAGACACTCCAGCAGTAGTCGTATGTGAGCCACTTCTTCCTGGGGTGACTCAGGGGCCTGAGTTGTGATCTATGTCACTGCAGGCACACCCAGATGCTATGGCCATAGGTGGTGATCAGCAATATATCAGTACAACAAGTCTTGTTGAGACATATTTGTTTAACATCCTATATCCCATTATTGCATACCCCCTACTGCATTCCATTACATGCTTACTTGTTTGATATACCTTATTTTTTCCTAAGTATTGGTTTGGATTCCAATTTCTGTTTCTGTTTCTGTCTCTGTGTCTCTGTATATATCTCTCTCTCTCTGTCTACCCATGTAGAGGTATAGACCTGTTTTGCATGGGCAGCAGCTTGCCTTTTGTAAGTAACGCTCATGAGCAGGTGATGGCCTGTGCACCAGTTGGTGTCCCCCACTTGCTAACTGCATGCAGAACAGCTGTGTTGTTATTCCTATAACCAATGGCATGGCAACACACTCCTATAATGTAGTACTTCATGTGGGTGTTGCACCTTTTCCTTGCCTGTGAGAAGGACATCATGGAGGTGTGTGAACAACAGCATCACAGAGGGTAGTTGGAAATACCTCATATAAAACACGTGGAGACAGCCAACACAATAGGGGTGAAGGTCCCAGACCTATGGGCAAAATGTGAGTATTGCTCATATACATTTGGATTCATGCTAGTTTAACAGGGTTTGTGTGGACATGGATATTCTGCATGGGTCTCAGTCTGACAGTGTTATGTGGTAGACATATCTCTCAACTGTAGGACTATCTGCAGAATGGCAAGAGGTTTGACTCTTATGTTTGGTCTGTTCCTCCTACAGTTGTCCTTGGCAAATCAGTAGCATACCCTGGGTGTTGCAGTCAGGAAATGCTAACTTCCATTTGTGTTTCTGACTTAATATCCCTCAGTTAAAATATGTTGCAACAAAACCTGTAACACCAGCAACTTTCACAGTTTATAACAGCAATATTTCAATTATACCCCTGTTTTTGGGCCTATGTCCTTCAATTATGTCAGGCTTTGTCCAGATGTCATGCAGTAAGAGCTTGATAGGTATGGTTTATCATTAGTTAGTGCCTTCCTTCCTGATATCATCCCAGTGATTTAGCAGAATGCCAGACATGTTATGAGGAAATGGCCATATATATGAGGACAGAGCCTGGACATTCTGAGGGAATCTGTACAGTTGAGGGGTCTGCGTATGTGTAGCAATTGATAACAGACTGTCAGGATTGTGTAGCAGTGCAGTGTGTAAATGTTTGTTGCACTGTGTAGGGATGGGGGTACATTTAAGTGTCATGGCTCTTTTTCTATCTGACTGTGCATGCTGCTCCAGTTTCTGGTAGTCTATCAACTGTATATGTTTGCAGGGGCAGACTGAGACATGTTCCATACCACCGCAGGAGTCAGACTACACTGTGACTTGGGGCAGTATATGTAGGGGTAGTGTTTGAGTGTCAAACATGATATTTATGTTCATGCAGTCATTATAATCTACTGTTCATTTGACTTACCAGTATGTCACTGTGACTGTGGTGAAATTAGTTGTGGGTATGCAGTGTCACACCGGTGACTGTTTTTCACTACTGTTACATCGCTGTAGTGCCCGATATATTTGCAAATACATGTGTAATTCCCAATAGTTGACTTGATGTAGTGTTGTGTCAGTCTGAGTGTAGTTTGGACAGTGCTTGGTGACATGCTAAGCAGCTCAGTGAACTTTCCATAATGTCATGTTATGTCCAGATATTCCTAGGATGTCCAGTTGTCTGGCTCATATCTTTGGTCTGGTCCCCATAAGTGTTATGGATGTCTGACACATCAGTGGGATGGTGTGAGGATTTCAGGCACAAACTAAAGAGAAGCAATTGAGTCTTGAAGTTGTGCTATTTCAGTCAATATATGTTACAACAAATGGAGTTACTGTAGCAACTGTCTCAGCTTATCTAGTCAAGTATTTCAGATATGTCCCTATTTTCATGGCTTTTTCCCCCATTTTGTCAGGCTTGGTCCAGATGCACTGCATTAGGGATTTCTGAGCATACCTCTCACCTGGCCAGAATGTTGCAGAACATGCAGATTTATTGCTCATATTTTGTCTCTGTTCCCACAAATTATTCTAATTTCTCTGGTAAATCACTGTGATGATCTGAGGATTTCTATCAGTAAATGATGACATAATTTCAGTTCCAGACCTCATAGCCTTCAGAACATGTATGCTGAAACAAGGCCTGTTACTCAAGAAACTTTCTATATCTCTAAGAGAAATATTTAAAATATGTCCCTAGTTGTTGCCCATTGTTCCCCCATTTTTATAGCTTTTGGCCAGATTTCTTGCACTAACAGGTTGAGAGGTATGGTTCTGAGATATGAGTGCACTACATTTTATGAGCAAGTATATATATATATATATATATATATATATATATATATATATATATATATATATGTGTGTGTGTGTGTGTGTGTGTGTGTGTGTGTGTGTGTGTGTGTGTGTCTATATGGTTCCACTTCAGAATCTCAAGTTAATGAAAACTCAAACTTCATATGGTTGAGACTCAAAATTCTGAACTAAAATAAAAAAAAGTAAAACACATCATTTCTGCATGGGGGCAAGCCCCCGTGAATCCCACCCCCCTACTTAAATATACCAACTTCGAGATCGCGCTACAGTGGGGAAAAGGAAAATCTCCTGTTCTGCGCTGTATGCAGAAGTGCAAAATGGGAAATTTCCTGTTTTCTTGCTATAGTACATTCACGGAGATGGTATATTTAAGTAGGAAGAGTGCAAGGGGACTTGCCCCCCCCTGCAACAAACTTCTTTAAACTAACTTTAAGTCTTTTTTGTCACACTTCAGAATTTCAAGTTTCTGAAAACTCGATCATATGGTCTCAACCATATGAAGTTCGAGTTTTCAGTAACTTGAGATTCTGAAGTGGAACTATATATATATATATATATATATATATATATATATATATATGTAATATTTATATATATATTAACATATTTTTCATATATATGTATCTCCATACATGTATATCTGTATATGTATATATACAAAACCTAAGAGATTCCACAGAGCTTTTTCCCTACTGTTGACTGACTCTGCTGCATGATATGCTTGAGAAAGCACCAGAGGTTTCTACATCTCAAATGTTGTGGTCCATTGCTCTGACTATAGTGTACAGGGTCCTGAGTTCGAGACTTGACAGGGCTGATTGTTTTGTTGCTAGGCAGAACAGTGGATGATGGAGACAGAGTGATTAGAGCAGTTTTAAGCATCTTTAAGTGGGTTTGCACAGGTTTGTGCAACTCTAAGTGATGCCAACATATGGTTAACTGTACAGATACTTAATCTCTTTTGGCTTCACTTAGCATCATGCAAATTCACTCACTCCTGCTTTCTCCTGCTTACACCTGTGCTAATTCCTTTCAAATAAAAGAAAAAGGGGTTATAGGACAGTGGTGAGAAAGGGGCATGCAGAGGGAAAAACAATATGAAAGGTAGCTAGGGATGTGCAAGAGGGGTGTATGGAAGGTCTATAGCTGTCCATTTGTGATTCAGCAATAGGTGTGCAATTGTATGGAATTTGGAGGTGAATATGGACACTCAAACCCCAGAGAGAGAGGGGTGAGGACAACAGAAATGTATTTTCAAGCCAGTTGGACCAGATTACATGTGTCCAGTGGACAACTGTGTGAAATTGACAGCTATGTATGGGGAGTGATTGTTGTGGGGACAGATGCCCTTTTTTTTGTTAAGGTGAGAGTGGAATGTTGGAAAAGGATTATAGGTATGTCTGTGGAGGTAGGTTGGGAAGGGAATCAGACAAGACAGACAGGACAGCAGACGGGGGTGGTGGATGACACATGTGGAGTTAAACACCTTGGACAGGGGGTGGTGTTGGGAATCAGAGGCCCATGAACCCCCATATGGATATGGTGGGACTGACATCCCCACCTGCAGGCAGTCATGACTTCAACTTCACAGACTCGACAGTGGCTGTGCTGGGGGCTGGACATGAGGGGAAACCTGCTATTCAAGGTGCAGTAGGTGGCCCTCCATCTGGCACAGCTGGCCACCCAACTCAGAGTGGATGACACTGTGCACCATACCCCAGAACTGATGGTGGGTGACAGGCTCATCTCCAAGACTGCACCCAGGTGGTGCAGGGCCTACAGGAGATGAAGTTCCATGGTGGATCCCAGACATGCTGGGGCCTGGTGCCATGGCCAGATGGGGCGGGACAGGTGGATCTGCTAGGACTGGCCTTCCCAAACGTGCTATGGTGTTGAGGTTTTCCAAGATATATTGCTTAGTCATGACCAAAACATTTCACTATTAGATTTAAAGGCATGCATGGGTGTTCAATGAACCCAAAACAACAGATGTGAAACAGTTGCCTACATCTATGACATATGTGCATGTGGTGTTATTGACCACCATTACAGAGCAGATTTGTGTGCCTCTGGAATTGCAAACACATGTGTGGAAGGCCTAGTGATTTGCCTTGGTGGATGCATCCTTCCAATTTGCACTTAAGGACAGCCTTAGGGTACATCCCCTGTGTCCTTATTTGCTTGTACAGACCAAGGTGACATTGCTTCCAATGAGGTACCTGTTCCTTCATGGCCCATCCTGCAATTGTTTCCACCTATTATGGTATTTGTGTATTGCTGCTGCCCACCACAGGTGTTTACCCTACCTTGAGGGAGATGATGTTGTCCTGTCAGGTACTGCTGAGTCCATACAGTTATGTGGGTGCCCACATAGTATTGTGGTGTGAGACTGGACACTGCTGATAGTTCCAAAAAAGGGGACGTTGGCTGTACAGCTGCTTCTACCTGCTCTGAGGGGATTTATAGTCATTTGTGTACAGTTCATTCTGCCTGACACTGTAAAGGGGGGAGGGGGGCAGGGGAGCTTGTGACCTGAACAGTGATGGCTATGTGGTCAGATATTAGCAATGGTGATGGCACTGTAGAAGTGCTACAGTGGCTACTTATGTTGGTAAGGACCAGGTACATGAGATTACCATCTGCCATAGGAGTGCTGACAGGCTGATCCACTGCATTGCCATTGATAAAGCTGAGGAATCTATGTGCATTAATGCACAGGTGGCATAGGTCACGCAGACTATGGTTGGGTATTTTAAGTCACCCAGGAGCAGGGTAGATGATTGAATCCTGACAAATTCCTGCAGGTCTCAATAGCTGTGGTGGGTGTCCATAATCATTGTTGGAGGCCTTTAGCTAGCTATGATTTGAGTTTGCATTTTGTAAACTGTTAACTGTACTCGGGATGTTACCTGTACATCATACTGTTTGGCTAGCCTGGAGGTGTGTATGTGTATGCTAATGTTCATCACTCCACCTCCTGTGGCTTTGCAGGCCTCCATTTGGAGTCTAAACGTATGATGGGATGAATGACCTGGCAAGGTTGGGGTGCTCTCCACAGCTAGTAAGTAGGTATCAGTGCCTGCACAAATGTCAGCATCCTACAGGACATGGTACACTTGCATTGACATGGGTGTCATGGTGAGATACCTAGCTCCTGTTAGAGCAGGACATCTGCACAAAGGCACACATCAGTGGTGGGCAAAGGCCAGTAAATAGTGCCACTTTATGAATCTAGCTGAAACAGGCTTATTTGCTAACAAAGACGGTGTCACATTCACAGGTGTAATCTCCAGGATATGACATCTGACAATGAAATATATGCTAATTTGTTATGACTGCAGTTTTTAATGGGTTGCCAGTGATGTACCAGAAAATACACAACTGTCTGAGGCATTGACTACAAATATGAGGCAGACATGTGGTCAGTCTGCAACACTCTGGACAGTTGGCAGGTATGGGCTCAGTATATCACATAGAGTGCAACACACACATCTGCACCTGTCATGTAGTGTGCACATACCCTATGTACATCTATTACATTTGTAAGACAAGCATATATATATATATCAGTGTAGCATTCGCAGGTGACATACGACTAATTACAACATCCCAGGTAGCTGGCCTATCAGTGACACACTCAGTATTGGAAAACAGAGACTCCATTAGTAGTCATACATGAGCTGACCTTTGCTGGGGTGATTCAGGGTCCAGAGATGTGCTCCATGTCAATGCAGGCAGGGGAAGCAGAAATGGCCATAGGTGCTGGACAGCAGCATGTGAATCCATCAGTTCTTGTTGTGGCCTAGAGTTTAATGTCTAATTTGACATAATTGCATCCCCCTTCTGCATTCCATTACATGATGACATGATTGACATACCTGTTATAGTGTTCAGAAGTTACCTCACAACAAAGCAATTGGTTAGGTCTGTGTAGTCACAGTCTGTATTTGTGTAGATGGGTTGAGACCTGTGTTGCATAGGCAGAAGCTTACCTTTTGTAGGTATTGCTCATGAGCAGGTGATGGCCTGTGCACCAATCGGTGTCTCCTACTTGCTACTTGCATCCAGAGCAGCTGCGTTGTCTTTCCATTTGCCAATGCCATACAACACAATGCTATAATTACGGCCTTCATGTGGGCCTTGCCACTTTTCCTTGTCTGTGTGGAGGAACCTATGTAGGTGTGGGGGTTACAGCTTCATAGACAGTAGGTGGGAATACCTCTCAGAAGAGGACATGTGAAGACAGCCCAGCAACATGGGGAACAAAGCTCCAGAACTGGGTACAGATTGTAAGTCAGTAGTACTGTTATACCCATACAGGGTTGCTAGTTTTACAGGGTTCATTTGGACATTCATTTTCTATGTGACTTGACATCTGACAGCGATATGTCTCTATGTCTCTTACATACCTCTCAATTGTCCTGATGTCCACAGACTAACCAGGGTTTGCCTGTTATGTCTGGTCTGTTCCTCAAACAATGTCTGCTTTTGTGGAAGCAGTAGGATAATATGAGGATTGTAGTCAGTAACCGTTGACATCCATTGGTGTTTCATTCATCATATCCTTCAGGAATGTGATGTTACAGCAAAGCCCATGACACTGTCAACTGTTTCAGCTTGTAACACCATTATGTGAGATATGTCCCTCTTTCAAGCCCCCTATCCCCCAAGTATGCCATGCTTTGTTCAGATGTCTTGCAGTAAGAGGGTCAGAGGTATGTGATATCATTATTTATTGAATGCACTCAAGGTATCATCTCATTGGCTTAGCAGACTCCTATGGTATGTGGCAGTGGGCATGAATATGATTTCACACCCTGGACATTCTGTGGAAATCTGTACACATGAGAGTTATGTATGTCTGGTCATTGTGAAATGACTGCGAAGATTGTGTAGCAGTATTGTGTGTAGATGTTTGTTTGGCAGGGTAGAGAGAGTAACAGATGTGAGTGTCATAAATCCTTTTTTTATTTGAATGTGCATGCTGCTATGGATGCTGGTGGTCTATCAGGTGTGTATGTTTGCAGGGGCAGACTGAGAAAGGTCCTTTAAAACCTCAGGATTCCCAGTACACTGTGAGTTGTGGCAGTATCTGTCAGTGTATTGTGTGACTGGGAATCAAGATATGTTTGTTCAAAAAGTCGTTCCACTCTAGAGTTCATTTAGGGTACTGGTATGTTGCTACGACTGTGGTGCAAATGGTTGTGGGTGGACATTTATGCACCACTATCTGCTTTTTCCCTACAGTTCCTTCCCTGTGGTGCATGATGTATTTGGGTATACATGGGTAATTGCCCAGAGCTGATTTGGGTTAGTGTTGTGTTGGTCTTACTGTGGTTTAGAACACGGTTGGTGGCTGTCATGGATTTTTCCATTCTACTACATGACTGCAGTCATACCTCTCCACTGTTCAGATGTCTAGACACTGTCCTGATGTGTTGCTCATATGTTTTGTCTGTTGGCCACAACAGTTATGGGTTTCTGAGAAATTACTGGGATGATGTGAGCATTGACATCAGTAAATTTTGACATTCATTTGTGTTTCATAGCTGGAATCTGTCCTGCATTGTATATTAAGGCACACCATGCCACTCTATCAGACATCTACCCGTATGACAGCCATATTTCAAACATGTTACTATTGTTTGTCTTTTATCCCCCCATTTGTTGGGATTTCTGCAGCTTTGTTGCAGTAAGAGATAGTGTATCTGTCTATATATCTCTGTATGAATATATATATATATATATATATATATATATATATATATATATATATATATATATATATATGTTTATTTATATATATATTTATGTTTATATATATATATATATATATATATATATATATATATATATATATATATATATATATATATATATATATATATATATATATATATATATATATATATATATATATATTTATATAAACAGTACTACAGATATATAATTACCCCTTATGCTGAAAGACTGTTGTGCATGGTATGTTTGTAAAAAAACTGCAGGCTCCTGCAGCTTGGATGGTGTAGTAGTATGTTATTGTGATTATTGTGCACAGAGTCCTGGGTTCCCTACTTGGAGGTGATTGCTTTTTTCATTAATGTTAAATGACAAGAATGAATGATATGTTTTGTAAAAGCATGATGGAATCCTGCAACTCTGATGGTGTAGTGGTACATTGCTGTTATTGTATTGCACAGCATCCTGGGTTTGAGATTTGGCAGAGCAGGTTATTATGTTGCTGGGCAGCACAAGGGCTGATGGAGACAGAGTGATTAAGGCACTTTTAAGCAGTTGTAAGTAGGTTTTCTGCGGTGCTAAGCATTGCTAAGAGATGGTTAAACACTTTTAGCTTCACATAGCCCCACTTACTCCTGCTTATACTTGAGCTAAGTTTCTTTAAAGAAAAGAAAAAAGAGTGATAGGAAAGTGGAGAAATGGGGGCAAGCAGAGGGTAAAACATTATGGAAAGCAGCTAGGGATGTGCAGGATGGATGTAGAAAAGGACCATAGCTCTACATTTCTTCAGCAGCAACAGCTGTGAATTACATGCATAGCATTTGGAATTTACAGCCTAATGCCTCGCAGGGAGGGGTGTTGGTGACACACATTTGCAGAGTAATCTGTGGGTTGAATGATTGGCTTCACTGTACATGGAGGTGAAATGTAGAGCTATGTATGGGGCAATGTTATTTTTGTGGGGCAGATGCCTTTTTTCTTTTTTAAGGTGAGAGTGGGATATTGGGGAAGTGCTGTATGTATGTTTGGGGACATAGGTTGAGTGGGATAGGTTGTATTTGTAGACATACAAGACAGACAAGAGAGCAGACAGGGGCAGTATATGATACATGAAGGGGGTAAACACCTTTCATGGGGAGGGTGGTTGGGAATCTGAAGCCCATGGAGCCCCTAATGGATACAGTGGGACTGAGGAACCCACCCATGGGCAGACACCAGTGCTCCTCAATGACCCCGAAGGTGGCTGTGCTGGGGGCTGGACAGGATGGATGGCCTGCCCCTCAAGGTGCACCAGGTGGCCCTCAATCTGGTGCAGCTGCCCACCCAATTCTGATTGGATGGAGCTGCACACCAAACCCTGGACCTGACTGTGGGTGACAGGCTCCTGTCTACGCCTGCTCCCAGGAAGGGATGGACTCTGTCCCCTAAGGCAGTTCCACCCAAAGGTGGTGCAGGACCAGTGGGCAAGGAATTCCCGGGTTATATCCCAGATGTGCTGGGGCCTGGTGCCATGGCCAGATAAGGTGGGACAGGCAGATCTGCCGGGATCTGCCTATCTAAACGTGCTATGTTGTTGAGGTTTTAAAGAATATGTTGGTTAGTCATGAACAACACATTTCCAGATTAGTTATTACAGCATGCATGGGTGTTCCAATTAACCCCATAAAACAGATTTGAAACAGTTGCATAGCAAAACTAACACATGCATAAATGGAACAACAGTATGCATCATAACAGCATGTCAGTAACATTGATGGCAATAGGCCACCAACAATGGTATTTGAACAAGGTGTGTTAACATGCAACCAATCAAATATATGAACAATAATAGTACACAAGTCCCAACATTAGGTTTGGAGTAAGACATACCCATAGTCTATGAATTTTTGCATTGATCCAGAGGAGGGGTGGGGGGTGAGACAAAAAGTTTATTAACAACTGTTTATGTTTCAGTTTTCCACAACAGTACTGCTCAATACTTCATGGGTCTGCCCTCACTTTACATCTGCCTATGGCCCATAGCTTCTATAGCACAAACATAGCTATTAAACTTTCAGCGCTGGAGTGGTATGGGGGAAACTGTGACAACTCTGGGTACATGCCTAGAGGGGACTCCTACATGTCATGATTACATATCCGGCACAGGAGGGGTACCCTGAAGTGCTGTTATGTGAGTGTGCTACTGGCATACTTCAACTGTTTTTCTATCTGTGTCCAGGGTTATTGGCAGCAGTGACCACTAGCCATGACAGTGGGACACTTGAGAGACATGTATTGGGAAGAGTCATGTACCTATCCTACTGTCATTTGCAGGCATGCGGTGGGACAGTTGAACAGCTGTACACAGTTTATTAGTATGCACTTCATACAGGTACTGCCAACATTTCCTTACCTGTAAAACCTGTGGAGAAAACATCTGTTAATGCTACCTGAATGCTTTTACATTTATTCTTGATTCCCTGTGTGTAGGTATGCACAAATCTTAATACCACTACCTGGGATTGAACCATGTCTGGGTGCACAACTAAGCTATTTCTCATCACACTGAGCTACTGGGGAACTGCTGTTATATGTTTCACTGGTTTCTGCCTAATATTCTCTTGGTTAGACAGTCTGAACTTCTAATCCCCTGATGCATGCATGACAGATAGTTATTGCACTGTGCATTAATCCTTTGGATTGCTACAATTTGGAAAGCAAAGGTTAACACAAGGCAATGTTGGATGGAACACACTTTGAAACTTTATACATTCCTATTGAGGGTTCAGAGCTTAGTGCAGTATATATTTCACATTTCAGTCTTGTTTTACAGCTCCACCATCTACAGTTTTTTCGTACAGCTGGTTCACAGAACTACCTGGGTTAATGTATGCTGTCACAGCCACATTTGCTGTGAAGAATCTGTATACATTCTATATGCCCACAAAAACATACCATAATAAACACAACAATTTTTTAGGCATCTTTTATGCACATCAGGATTAGTCAGTCAAACGTTTTTATTTATTCAGTCTACACAGTAACAGTATGCCTACTAGCAGTAAGAAATGTACTCCTTAGCTATTTGAACAATATACTGCAAAATATATTTGTACTCACCAGCCTGTCAGTGCAGCCTCAGCAGTCTGTCAGCATGGGCTTCTACATTCATAGCCCTCTCTGCTGCAGCTGTAGGGGAGAAAAACAGACATTATGCATAACTGTCTATCACATTCTCGTGCTAGTATTTGATACAAACTGCTTGATAGTGATACTTACTCACTACTGGAGCATTCTGTGCCTGTGCATCTTGGATCCACTGGGCCAAGAGCACCCCTTTTTCCACTGTAGGTCAGCATAGTGGTGCTGTACCTACACACCAGTCTGGGGGATGCCAGTAGCACTGATGAGATCATGTGTGAGACGGTCCCAGAGCTCCGCTTTGTATTGTGAGCCCTAGTACTGGCCTTGCAGCAGTCTCTCCTCATGGTGAGTCCAGTCATGACTCTGGACTCCTGAATGCTCTAGTGCGGCCACTGAAAGCATGCTTTTTCTCTAATGCCAAACATGTTCCTACAGAGATCAAACTAAACAGGTTATTGCTGTATTCCCATCTGCACAGTTTAAATAAGGCAATATTCCCACCCTTTGCCGTCATTGGACCGTTTTGAACATGTTGAGCTCTGCTAAGCAATGTGCAAATCTGCTAAGCTGAGTTGAACAATGCTTAAAGGGGTAATTGCTGAGCACTGCTTAACAGTGCACAAATCCACTTAGCTGAGCAACCCGCTGCTTAGCAATCAAGTCTAAGCGATACATAAACCTGATAAGCACAGCTGACCATTGCTGAACATTGCTCACTTTTCAGTTTAGAAAACGTTTAGAATAATGACTTCATTTAGTAGGTGTATATGATTTACTTTACATGACATCCCTCTATGTGCTTTCATTACATTAGCAATGGGTGTGACTACACTGTATGGGACACTTGTGTATACATGGGTGATTTCACATGTTATATGCACTCGCACTTTCATTTTACACAAGCTACACTTCCCTGGTTGACAAAAAACAGTTACTACATCATTTAAGTTTAAAAAAATAATTTTAACACTGCTTTCCCATATAAAAAACAACTTGGCTGTATTAGTACTTGAAATATGATTGCCTTTTTGTAAAGCTGAGACTCTAACCACTACACTATCCTGGTTTAGGAATTTCATCTGTTTATTTTTATTTATCTCCTATGGGATGTTTAAGCAATGCAAAGCAGAGGGCCATAACATGCACACCTGCTTAGCTACACTTAAACATTCCTTAGCATGTAAAAAAAGATGTATTATATTATTATTATATTATTATGTTATATAGTGAGTATTTTGGTTTTCTGACAAGTCATTGAGGACTGCAGTCAGGAAATAATGGCATACATTTGACTTTCAGACTTTTATCCTTCGGAAATTCATGCTAAAGTGCATCCTGTTTTCTATCAACTTTCTAAGTTTGCGAGGGTAATATGTATGTAGTGTCTCTATTTTTAAGGTTTTGTCTCCCCATTATGTGTGCCTTTGTCCAAATGGACTGCTGTCAGGTAATAATGGCATACATTTGACTTTCAGACTTCTATCCTTCGAAAATTCATGCTAACACATGACCTGTTTTCTATCAACTTTCTAAGTTTGTGAGGGCAATATTTAAGAAGTGTCCCTATTTTTAGGGCTTTGTCCCCGCATTATTTGTGCCTTTGTCCATATTTCCTGCTTTAGCAGGTTGTGAGGTGTCATATGGCACTTTTGCAATGCAGTGGGTGTGTCACAAAACCTGTAACACCCCCTGCATTACTTTCCTCCTCCTGTATGTATTTCAGTGTCTGCAGATACTGAAATACATTTATTTCATTTCAGTGTCTGCAGACACTGAAATACTGGCATATTATTAGAGAAATTCTCTAATATTATGCCGCATCAGGCTTAGAAAATGCTGTATGGCACCTTCTGAGTGCAGGGGGTGTGGTCATAGTCCATGCTCTTCTTAAACATGCCCCCTGCACTCATTCGTAGTTTGGGTCTGTTTAGCCTTAACAGCAGGGCACCTTCATGAATATGCATGGCGTGCTGCTGTGACTACATGGACATGAACCACTCAGTACAGGAATAGCACTATTCCTGCATGGAGTTTATTGAATCCAGAGGTCTGTCAACTAGGCATCAATTCATATGTTACCAGATGGGTAGCAAGCTGGCTCATTGATAGAACCCGATAACCAAACCGCAATTCACTGTAAGCAACCAAATAAGAGAACGAGCCGATGGTAAAAGATTTATTCACTCCACAAATGACAATATCAACGCTTCTATTGAATTTGGCATTTTCGTTGAAAAACTTCATCAGATACAAAGTAAAATGCCTTCACAGTATTTAATTAAAAAGCATAATAGGAGGCAGAGCGCCATTGGACGTACAGATAATTGATCAATCTACCCTGACCAATAGAAAATCATAAACTAATGTTAAAAACACATATTAAAATCTCTAAAATCAATACAATTGATATCACATTAAAAGCACAGAATGTATGTATATATATATATATATATATATATATATATATATATATATATATATATATATATATATATATATATATATAACAGGATGCATGTATAGGTGAAAATACATAACATAAACTTGAACATAAAAAGTCATATAATATTAATTTGTATTAAATGAATGTGAATAGCTGTTCCATTGTTGTTTGCTGCCCTCTAATGGTATACAGTGTATTCAGAGTTTGGCAGCTCTTAATTTTAAAACAAGTAAAATTCAAAGCATGTCATTTAGTCCTGGCTGCTGGGTAGCTTCCAAGACTATTTGCCAATAAAGCTCTCAATATTCTAGTTTAGCTTCCCACATGCCCCCTCTAATTTCCTTTGGGACAACTTCCAGAACAAAAAATTAATAAAGTGCTTGAGGACATGCTGTCTTGTGCCCATAAAGTGCATTATTTAAATTAGCCCTGCTAATTTCATATAGGTGTTCATAAATACGTGTCTTAAGTTTTCACTCTGTTTTACCTATATAAAAGGAATTGCATTCCTTACACAGGGCAAGATAAACAAGTCCACTAGTATTGCAATTAGAATAAACATTACTCCTTATAAGCCTGTTCCTACTAGGGATTTCTAAGGAGGAGGCATTATAAATGTGAGTGCTCTGGGAACATGCACCACATTTAAAAGTGCCAGTCCTTGTACAATGGTATAAAGGTCCAGAACCTCTTCCGTATTCAAACATTTTTTTTAAATTCTTATCCCTTCTGTAAGTAAACTATAAATGGCCAGTACGTATTTGTTCTAAATCTGATATTTCTCTGAATTTTTCCCATTCCGTACTTACAACCTTTCTGATAACTTTAGAGTCCCCATTAAAATCCAAAATGTATGCATCTTCCTTGTTGTAATGAATATTAACATGTTGAGTGAAAATTGATCCAGTTGGGGGGCAAACATCATGACCTAAAATAGGTGCAAACCTATTTAATCTACCTTCACAAACTACCATGGTAACCTGTTGAATAACATCAGTGGGGTAACCTCTGTTATGGAACATGTCACTCGCAATATTACATTCGGTGACAAAATCCTTGTCATTAGATGTCATACGGCTAACCCTAACCATTTGCCCTTTGACTAAATTTTTCTTTTGAAAGAAAGGGTGCCCACTACTGAAATGAAGGTAGGAATTTGAAAATGTTTTCTTTCTGTAAATTTTAGACAAAAACTTACCATTTTCCTTAGTGATACTTACATCAAGATAATTGTCTCCTGATCAAATGATAAGTGAAATCCAGAAAGCTGGTCATACTTTTTAAGTAAATCAAAAAATCGAAAAAATATTTCTTCACCAGCTGTCCATAAAATACAAATATTGTCTAAAAAACATTTATATAAGGACCAACAATTAGTATATTTACTATTGAAAACATAATTATGTTCCCACCAAGATAAAACAATGTTAGCATAAGTGGGGGCACAACTGGCCCCCATCACCAAACCTTTGATCTGCTTGTAAAATTCACCCTCAAAAACATGTAATTGTTATTGAGAATAATTTCCATAAATAAAAGGACATTATTAAAATCATTATTAGAAAAATGTCCTCATATAATCTTCCAGCCATTGCAAACCAGTGTCATGAGGTATACTACCGAACAAGTTCACAATATCCAAAGTACTTTATTCATTTTTTGTTCTGGAAGTTGTCCCAAAGGAAATTAGAAGGGCATGTGGGAAGCTAAACTAGAATATCGAGAGCTTTATTGGCAAATAGTCTTGGAAGCTACCCAGCAGCCAGGACTAAATGACATGCTTTCTATTTTACCTGTTTTAAAATTAAGAGCTGCCAAACTCTGAATACACTTTATACCATTAGAGGTCAGCAAACAACAACAGAACAGCTATTCACATTCGTTTACTACAAATTAATATTATATGACTTTTTATGTTCATGTTTATGTTATGTATTTTCACATATACATGCATCCTGTTTTATATATATATATATATATATATATATATATATATATATATATATATATATATATATATATATATATATATATATATATATATATATATATATACATACACATACATTCTGTGGTTTTAATGTTATATCAATTATATTGATTTTAGAGATTGTAATATGTGTTTTAACATTAGTTTATGATTTTTTTATTGGTCAGGGTAGATTGATCAATTATCTGTATGTCCAATGGCGCTCTGCCTCCTATTATGCTTTTTAATTAAATACTGGGAAGGCATTTTACTTTGTATTTGATGAAGTATTTCAACGAAAATGCCAAATTCAATAGCAGCATCAATATTGTCATTTGTGGATTGAATAAATCTTTTACCATCGGCTCTTTCTCTTATTTGGTTGCTTACAGTGAACTGCAGTTTGGTTATCAGTTTTTTACATTCACTGTCATCCTTTTTTGGTCATTGATAGAACCCACCTTATCATAATAGGGGTAGCCAACTCAAGCAGTACACCCATAATGAGTGGCATACCCCAGGGATCAGTCATGGGCCTCTGGTATATGTGATATACTTCATGAGGTGCAGGCCAAAAACACTGGCCTATGGCTGACCAAGTTGTGGCAGATGACTGCAAGCTGTGAACAGTCATTAATTCCCAAAGTGATGTGGAGTCCTACAACAGGGTCTCATAAAAACAAATGACTTTTGCCAGAAACATGGCCTCAAGCAGAATGCCTGAATATGCATCATCATCCCCTTCAGGGAGACTTATGTCTCCGCATATTATCACATTAACAGCAATGTCCTACATACACAATCAATAGTGAGGCATTTGGCCACCCAGATTGATAGCAACCTGAATTCTGACCACCATGTTGCTTCCAATGTACAGAAAGCTTCATAGATGGGCCAACTCAAAAGTAAGGGTATCTCATCCAGGGACAGAGATATCATAATATCCATGTATTCTAACCTTGTAAGGCCAATTATTTTTCTCAATGCCCCCTTTGGCTTGTACCTCACAAAGCAAATGCAGCAGCTGGAGAGACCACAGAGGTTCCTCACCAGGAGAATCCAGGACCTCAAACACCTACCCTACACAGATAGGCTAAAAGCACTGTCCCTCTACCCAGTTCCATATAGACTCCTTAGAGGTGACCTCTGTCTGGCATACAAAGCAATCCAGACCCAGCCTTGATGGGACTGTTGCACATGTGGAAGTCAAAGCCCACTCGATCCACCTGTAGGTGCAGCATCAATCTGGTCTGTGATATCAATATGGCTTGTTATTGTGAGAGATATGTGCTCCACAGACTCCCCCATCTGTGGAATACACTCCCTGTTCACATCAAGCCGAGTACCTCAATACCTCTTGTGAAGTGCTCCTTGTATAAGTGCATGGAAAACAAAAAATACAGCCCTGTGATTCCACCTGTATCTCAGTTAAGCAGGGGTTCTGGGTGGTGACTTGTAACATGAGCTACACTCTCATCTCTGAGGGTTATAAGAGCTTCAGAGCCAATAGCCTACTATCCTCATATCAACCTATCAGCCTATAAGCCTATAAGCAAATGTCTGTCAGTGGTTCACACATTACTCTATACTGCTCTGCTACTGAAATACCAGGAAATCACAGTGCTATGTGGAATATGCCACACATATTATGGACATCTCTGCTCAGTGGACTGCACTCTGTACCCACAGCAGGATATAATTTTTCAGTTAAGAAGAATACCACACAAGCAGAAGATCCCCAGCTGTATATCATTGAGGTGCTGTACTGTTTACACAGCTTCATCAGCCAATCAGCTGTAGCCACACCTCTCAAATGGCCGGATTGGATGAAATGTCAATAGTTTGGCTCATAAGTTTGGTCTGTGCAACATACATCTTGTATTTCTCAAGTAAATCACTGTGATGATCTGAAGATATCTGTCATTAAGTAATGACACAATACATTTCAGTGTCAGATGTCATATATGTCAGTAAAATGTCTGCTAAAACAAATCCTGTTACTCTAGCAACTTTCTACATTTGTAAGAGCAATATGTACCGTATCTCCCTATGTTTGGGCCATTGTCCCCCCATTTTGGCAGGCTATCTCCAGATTTCTTGCACTAACAGGTTGAGAGGTATGGCTGTGGCTCACAAAACCCCAGACTGGAGTGCATCTATCTCTGGAATGGCGTTCCACTTTTACTCTAGAAGATCATACTTGGTATGCTGCTACACTTAGAGAATTACAGCCCATGTCAAAAGTCACATTGGACTATATAACTGTACTGTGCATATATGTCTTTGCATACAGACAGATATGTACACCTTAACTGTCTCTACCCACACTCATCACACAGGATGACCCTCAGCTATCTGTAGGTGCCCCATATGTGATATATCTGCATCTGTTCCGTGCGATACACAGACATATCTGTGGGCAAAATATAACAATATTTCAAGCATAAACACACATAGACATGGGGAAGAGAGAGACAAACAGTGATAGAGAGAGACAGGGAGCCACAGACAGAGAGTGAGTCATATACAGGGATACCCTGAAAGGCATAGAGTGATGTCCTGCTGTGGACAGTTGCATACCAGTTGTAACCAGTTGCATGTGCCAACATGAATGTGAGCACCAGTGTGTAATACTAGTAAGGTAGGGGTTGTAATATCACATCACCTGCTTTTGTGTGTGTGTAGGTTAATGTATTTTGAGGCCTTTCCCAACCAGTACACTTCCCATTGCCCTACGTTAGCATACCTGCTGATGTCATTCACCTTAGATGTACCTTTGGACACTCTTCAGCCCTATAAGCTCCATGGTGCGTACAATACTGTAGTACAAATAGGTAGGTATGGGTTCTAATCTCAGTCCTGACAAAGGTGTGTGCGTGTATTTGTAAGGGTGTATTTGTGTTTGTAGGTGAAAATATTTTAAGGCCTTTCCAACCCAGTACACTTCCCATTGCCCTACTTTAGAAGATCTGCTGATGTCATTCACCTTAGATGTACCTTTGGACACTCTTCAGCCCTATAAGCTCCATGGCACATACAATAACTGCAAAACACTGTAGTGCAAATAACTAGATATGTAGGGGTTCTAATCTCAGTCTTGGTGTGTTTGTGTTTGTAGGTGAAAGTATTTAGAGGCCTTTCCCACCCAGTACACTTCACACTTCCCTACTTTAGAAGACCTGCTGATGTCCTTCACCTTAGATGTACCCTTGGACACCCTTCAGCCCTATAAGCTCTGTGGCACATGCAATAACCGTGTAACACTGTAGTACAAATGACTGGATATGTAGGATTCTAATCCCAGTACTGACAAATGTAATACTATGTGTGTGTGGGTGTGAACCATATCCTGTTTGCGTGTGTGTGTGTGTGTGTGTGTGTGTGTGTGTGTGTGTGTGTGTGTGTGTGTGTGTGCGTGTGTGTGTATATGTTGGTTATACCATTTTGAGGCCTGTTCCACCCAGTACACTTCCCATTGCCTACTTTACAAGGGCTGCTGAAGTCATTCACCTTAGATGTACCTTTGGACACTTATTTGCCCTACAAGCACTGTGGCTTGTGTACTAAATAGACAGTACTATAATGCGTACATGTAGATAGGTTGCTGTTTGAATCTCAGTGCAGCCAACTATACTAATGTGTGTGTTTGTGTGTGAAGCATTTCCCCTGTGGCATTTGTGTTTGTTGGCTATACCACTTTAAGGCCTGTTGACACATTCCCCATGGCATGTCTTTAAAGAGCCAGTTGATGGCATCTACATTAGAAGCACAGTCACACATTTTGTAACACAAAGGCACTGTGGTGCATTCAATAGTCATATCTGTCTGTATTGTACATAACTAGAGAGGTATGTCATACAACAGGAAAAGTGTCAACTCTGTGTGCATGTGTGTTTCAATGCATGTCCCCATGCAGCTGCATGTCTGAGTTTCAGATGGATATACCATGTTAAGGGCCTGTGAACCCACCATTGGCAATCCAAAAAGCCCCTGCAATTGCTGCCCATTTGAATAGTAGTGGCAGGCACTGCAACAATATATATCTCTGTGTTTTTTGTTTTATACATACAGCAGTATCATTTGTACAACTAGGCAGGTTCAAGTTCTGCTATCAGCGAGGGCAGGTCATGAGTGTGTGTGTGTGTGTGTGTGTGTGTGTGTGTGTGTGTGTGTGTGTGTGTGTGTGTGTGTGTGTGTGTGTGTGTGTATGTACATCCCTTTGCAGCAGTCTACCTGTGTTATGGCCAGCAGCATACCTCTCAATCCTACACAGAAACACATCTGTTTAGATCCATATGGAAAAAATGGGGCAAACACTAAACACTGAGCACAACCTTCACATATTGCTGTGACATGCATTGAAAGTAGATACCAGAACAGGTTGTGCATGTGAACACATTTTCCAAAGTGTATGTGTCATTACATTATAATAACTGTCTTCGATCTGCAATGTTAGTTTGTCATGATTTTCCCACAATTCACCAGAAAAACACATTTTATGACAGATGGAAAGAAAGTATGTGTCAAACATCAGGACAATCTGCAGACATATGCAGAGGTCACAGGTATGGCCACCACCTGTACCACCCTGCAGGTTGCAGTCCATGTTTGGCAAGGTGTGACCTGTGACAACAACTGAAATAGTAAAGAGGTCCCAAGAGTGTAGAGCAACAAAAATGTCATATGGTCCTTTACTGATTGCATAGATCAGTTATTGCACAGCAGAAGCACCTCAATGTTATGACAAATGGTGTATGCTAAGGTAATGTCACACAAAGAAGGTGTCATAGTAGCAAATTAGAGGAAGTCCTGTGTGTTGCACTTGCCATGGCCATGGTATGCCTTGCTATAAGTCACATTTCTACAGGTTGTGTCCCACACTCCACAACTGATAATGTTGCAAAGCCATTCATTGTCACTTATGTGTGTGCAATATGTATACATGTGAAGGCCCTGTGACTACCTGGTGTCCCCAATAACCCACAAGTATATAGGCATGAATGTTAACTGGCTTCATCCACATATGTAGGTACAGCCTAAGGCTGAGTGGACTGTAAGTATTTTGCACTCTGTCATTGAACCACAAACTCCTGTTAATACACTGCGATGAGCCATACAGTGGGTATGGAATGCTCTCAAGTTCCCAACCTCAAGCTGTATGCAGACAACAATGTCAGTATGCTATGCAGCAAGCACATGCCCCCATCATGTCCCGCATCAGTGTCAACTTCATAAAGATACAGACTGTGATGACAGGCTTGGGTACCCTGGATGGCAATATAGTTGCATTCAGGCACCAAGTATTGACAGTCATCAGGAATTGCTTGTATGTGGTTCACCATATAGGTGAAGCGATCTCATCCAGCCAAAAGGTGGACATTACCTCTGAATAGTCCTCAGTCAGTAAAATGATACATTAGCATCATGGCCAGTATGCTATGTACCTATGCAGACATCTGCTGAATCTGTAAAGTCTATGTTAACTCCTGCAAAGGTCAGACATGTCCCTCAACACACACACATGTGGTATTGGTAGAGGATAATATGTGCATTTATGAGCATGTACAGTACAAGCTGTGATACTACCCAAATCACTGACATTCACAATAGATGTGCACTTGTGTGCATTACAAAACCCCACATACAAATGCAGTTTGACCTGACATATGCATCCAGATATGCAAAGGCTGCCACTATGAATGCTACAGTATTGACATGATGACCACTGGGGCCTTACACGTATGCTTCTCGGCTGTTGTCTCTATGTCACCAACCTCCATGACAAATGTGGGGATGTGTACCCGAGAGGCTGTGGCTCCACCAGGGTTGGTGAGGAACTCCTCTGTTGGTGTCAGCGGTGCTTCTGTAGCAGCCCCTCCACCAATGCCAGCACTGTACCTGGGCATAGCTGCATCCCTTTGCCATGCATTGTGTATTAAATCTGTGGCACTGTGTCGGACCTGTTTATAGCCCTTGCCATGGTGTCCAGTGTTGTTGACGGTCACCACCAGTTCTGCCAATGGGGCAGTTCATTGCTGCATGTGTTGCCAGCTTCTCCCCAACAGTACCCTGTGATGTAGTCTCAGGGAATCCAGGATCGCCGCAGTCTCAGACTCTATGTATCGTGGGTGACATCTACGATACATCCCACCTGGAAGACATGAACAGGGGAACACATCACAGGACGACATACATTGGCTACCATTGTGTACATACCATACACATCCACATTTGCTAGCACTATCCACCACTTACACCCATATTATACCCCTGACATCTATCGGTACAGTATGTGTGTGAGTATTGCGAGCATACCAGCATTACAGCATGCATTGCCCCCTTATCCTGATGTGTCATGTTTCCCCCACGTAGGACCATTAATGTACATAATCCACCATTCATCATTCACATCACACAGCACATGCAGCAGCTGAGGACATCATAGAGGTTCCCCACCAGGGAATACCAGGCCATCAAGCATCTACCATACACCTATAGTCTATAAGGCCAACCCTCTACCCAGTGTGATACAGATTCCTCAGGAGTGACCTCACTGTGGTGTGTGAGGAAATCAAAGTCTCCACATTACTGGGACTGCTGGCTGCACGAGTGCAGGTCATGCTCCACTGTCTTAACACACACACACACACACACACACACACACACACACACACACACACACACACACACTCTCAACCTGGTAAATGACCTGGACTGTGTGTCACACACACAATCACCCTGCAGTGGAATGGGAAAAATGTCCACATCAGGCAGGGTAGCTACCAACACCTTTGCAGGTGTGACCTGGTGAAGTGGATGATTAACAGCACATACACCCTTGGGATACCACCTGTGTCCTTGTTGGATGAGGATATTAGTTGTTGCCTTGCATACACATGGGCTAACTTGTGGCCTAGGCATATGGCTGTTCATGGCTCATAGCATTGTAACCTGAGATGGTAGAAGGACTACCAGAAATTGCCTGACTGCTGTGACAGACAGTGTTGTTATGTGTCCATACACATCACTGCCATCGACTGCTGGGTACCCTCAATGGGCAACGATACAGTACCAGGTCATCTAGCCTACATCTGACCTGTTTAACATAGCCACTAGCTATGACAGCATGACACTTGAGAGACATGTATCGGGAAGAGTGCATGGTGTATGTACCTATCCTGCTGTCATTTTAAGGCATGGGGTGGACAGTGGAACAGTTGTACATAGTTTATTACTATACCCTTCAAACAGCTACTACAAACATTTCTTTATCTGTAAGACCTGTGGAGAACATATCTGTTAACACTACCTGACTGTTTCTACAAAAATTCAAGATTATTTGAGTGTAAATATTCACACATCGTATTACCACTCCTTGGGTTCAAACTGTAGTATGGGTGTGCAAAAATGAATGACAAAGCTAATTCTCATCACACTGAGCTACTGGGGACCCACTGTCTCTTGCTTGACTGATTTCTGCCTAATACTCTCTTGGGTAGACAGTCTGACCTTGTAATCTAAGTGCAGTGTCACCAAAGACTGTGGTGACAGTTGAGCATACATGCCTGAGATCCATGAATGACAGATAGCTAGTGTACTGTGTATCTTTGAAATAATAAGATCTAGAATGCAAAATTATCACAAGGCAAGCTGCAGGGGACACACTATAATACATTACACATTACTATTCAAGGTTCAGATCTTAGTGTAGGAAATACTTCATATTTCATTTATATCTTGTTTTACAGCTCCACAATCTACAGTTTTGCATAACAGCTGGTTATCAGAACAACCTAAGATAATTCATGCTGTCAAAGCCATAACACTATTCCTACATGGAGTTAGTTGAATCCGGGGGTGTGTCTCAACTGTGATTCATGCCTCCTTGACTGTATGTCTCCTACACTAAATACCAATGTTCATAACTTGTGCACTGATGCATTTCCAAACAGATCTCTCACTGAACCAGTAAATCAGCTCTTGATTACAATAACTGCTGAGTTCACAAAGCATAACATGAAATGCATGCATCTAAATACCCAGTAGCTCGGTAGCACAACTGATAAGATAGGTGAGCATTAGTATACACTAACAGATAAGTAGGGGTTCAATGTTCAATACTCACTGTGGGAAAACACACCTGAAACAGCATGTGTGTGTGCATGTCTCAAAGACTGATGGCTTGTGTGTGGTCCCTTGGCTATGTACACAGTAGCTGCAGTTTTTTTTTGCTTTACTGCTTGGAAACACAAGCCTGTTGCAAACCACTTCAACCTGCTGCCACAGCATGCTGTAATGATGTCACACAGGTTAAGACCAGCAGCAGACATCTAGCATTGCAGTGATTCAGTAGCACACTGTGCGAGCTCTGCATGTAGTAGTCTGTAACTCTAGATAGGTAGGGGTTCTATACTCACTTCCACCTGAAATCCATGTGTGTGTGTGTGTGTGTGTGTGTGTGTGTGTGTGTGTGTGTGTGTGTGTGTGTGTGTGTGTGTGTGTGTGTGTGTGTGTGCACCTTCCACTTGAAAAGCACCAGCTGCAGTTTTATGTGTTTTCCTGCTTGGAATCACAAGCCTGTTGCAAAGTACTTCAAGCTGCTGACACAGCATGCTGTAATGATGTCACACAGGTTAAGACCAGCAACAGACATTGCGCACAACAGTGATTCAGTAGCACAATGTGTAAGCTCAGTGCATATTAGTCTGTAACTATAGAGAGGTAGGGGTGCTAAACTCATTCCAGTCAGATCTTGACATCGGTGAAATCATAGTACATGGCGTTATATTCACAGCATATGTTTGTATGTTGCATTTTCAAACATTGACAGATAAATGTGTGGATCTATGCACACATGACATAAATGGCTTGCTATGTCACACAACATAAGGTGAATTGCATGCATTGCACTATCTAGTAACAGATGATCAGAAATTCTTTGCTCGGCCCTATGTATGTAAACAAAATTATAGGTTATACAATCAAGGCTGTCAAGTGTTTTTGCATGTTCTGTATATAGCATAATAGCTTAGCAGACAGAACATACTTTGTTTGAAGTACGGATCATCTCAATCTGTTCTGCTCATATCTAAGGCTACACATTACTTGGTTAAACCATGTTTGTACCTGGTCCAACTACAGTACATACTGGACCGTGTTAGAGGAGTTTCAGTACATGTAGGTGATGACAGCACAGGAAACAACCAGTGTGTATGCACACTCACTGCTACAGCATACCATGTTATGAGGCATGCCTGACAGATATCCACTATATGACTATTGTTCAACAGTGTTTCAGATGGAAATCACAGGCCTGTGTACCCATGCCTATTGATGAGATTCTACCTTGAACCCATTGACACTGATGGAGTAGCATTAAGTATGGAGCATACTCAGACATCTATGAACTATACATGAACATGACATGCAATGTCATGCACGCACACTTGAAGTACAGCAGTCTGCCCATGTAATGTAACCCACACCAATGCTATGCATCTATGTCACCCACAATTTCCACAGCTGACACATTGTCATTGATATCTATACAAGTAATATGGCATGGCTGGTTAGCGGACACATATTCGCAGTAATGCAATGTGAGTTCTCCCAAAAATAAATAAGGCTACTTCCCATAGACATCCACTTCCACACAGATGCAGTGTTGTCAAATTTACGTGAACAGTATCTGAACATGACTGTGAGATCAGTGACAGATTGCCAACCAGCTTCCAAAGTGCACATAAGGTATACTCAAGAATGCTGGAAGTAAATCATGTTGCCTGTCTATATGTGGCCTAAGGACACACAGGAATGACAGAATGGAAATATGGCACATCGGAGCAGTTGCTACATTTAAATCATGTAGATAGAGCAGTCCAAGTGCAGTTATAGCAGTCATTCATGTGGTCTATCCAACATGTGCAGCAGTTATCAGACAGTTTCACTGCTGCCAGAACTACCGCAATGTGTGAAATAGTCAGATTAGACTTACTTAACAAAAATTATCAAGCAAATGCAAAGCAATGTAAAGTACTGCAAGAAATGTCACTATGGTTCCAAGTACACACAAAACAGTAATGATGACCACCACACATGGGTGTAGTTGATATGGCATCATAGCACTGAGACACATTATGGATGTGTGTCGGGTGTGATGTACTTGTCAGGAGTGTTTCTCATTTGGAATAAGTTGTGCACATTGATGCACAAAAGTTAGGGATGGGAACAGTGCACATCAGCTAAACAGTACCTGTCATACAACCTAATGGCATGTGTGTCTTCATGGCTGTTGAAGTGAAAAATTCCTGTACAATGTATGATAGGTTAATGGGATGACAAGGGATGTACTATAACACACACATGTTAGAAATTGAATAGACAGTCACAGTATGATATGGCATAAGAAATGCACACAGTCAAACTGACAGTCAACCTGGAATAAATGAAAAATACAGAAATGTAAAGTAGATACTTAAAGGTTAGCTTTGACTGTAGTATAGTCATAAGACAAATGGCATGGCAAAATAGAAATCTATAACATAGCAACTGATGGTGATGCTAGTGCTGCTTACAAATATTTGCCAATACACACACTATAAACCTAGGTTGTCACCAAGTGCATCAGACTCATGCCCAATAGTTCCCTTCTGCCATGCAGGGTAACACAGCAGGGATGGGGCACAGCTGTCATCATGTGCACTGGGTGATAGGTGAGGGTGCATATACCGATACCAATACAACAGTTTTGTGACTGCACATATGTGTGTTTACCTGGGCAGTGAATGTTGGGCTGGGTAGATGGTGCATGTCTGTGTGTATGACACTGCAAAGTGCTAGTGTTGAGTACTGGTGTGCGCAGACACAGAAAAGCACAGGGCTGGCCCAACACAATGCAAAGTTGGATGGCGGGAGGCCTGTACATGCTGACTACACTGCTCATAAATCACCCCTGCTCAAAGTTGAGCTGAACAACAGGTTCAGCCATGGAATTTTCCGGCAGGGCCAGAGCCCAAGTTAATTCAACTACACAGCTGGGATGTTCACTGCTGTGAGCCGGATGATTGACCATGACAGATGCAGACTCTACCACGACCACATGGTCTGCCATACCTGCCTGTGAATGGTCACATCCAGTTGTGGCACTAGGTGGACTTCCACTATGGGACCATGAACGGCCTTATTCTGGTTGCCTCTCAGCAGATGTCTGTGCTGAACTAGGGCCAGGCTGCCACTTCTCCACTCCCACCAGACGTTCCACCACAGACAATGTCCATCCCATGGTTGCAAGTGCCTGCTGCATCAGAACTACCTACTGTTCACGGACAGTTACTTCTCTTTCCTAGATGTCATTGGCCTGTTCAAATTGGTCAGCAACATGGGTTAAGCAGTCTCTAATGCCCTGTTGTGCAATAAACATGACCAGGAAAGCTTTACGGTTGGCCAAATGCATACATGCCAGGGTTTGCATAACCTCTCTGAACACACACAATGTCATGTATGAATCGATGGCTGACACAGGTGGGAGTGTGGCAGTGTCCCTCCTTGGAACATTGGCACCATGCCCTGGTGGACCCCTGCCAGGTAACTGGCTGTGGGCATAGCTGGCTGATGTTGATCCCTGGCTTCGAACATTTTCTGGACTGCTGTCCACTGACTCCATCTCAGTGGCGGCTTGGGTTTCGGGGCTCAGGAAGTGTGTGGACATACTTGCTGTGTCCAGGACCAAGGTGGTGCTGTGCTGACTGCTGATCTGTGTCTCCTTATCAGATTCTGTAGCCCCATGCTGTGCCTCAGTATATTTATCATCACTATCCGATCCTAAGGAGGATCCAACATCAGGCCTTTCTGTTGCCACAGAGCCACTGACATCACCACCTCTGGGGAGGGAGGTAGAAAATTCTTTTTTACTACACTCAACACTGTGCTATTGCAATCATTACTACATCATACTAAGAACTGCAATTGTTATCCTCTTGCAAACAAACTGACTAGGTGCAGAGTGCCCAGCTGCATGCAATACCACCAGCAATAATCAAAAGGATGTTCAATGTAATACCAATGTATGCATAGGAACTTTGACTGCAGATGGATGTATAGCTGTTGACCTATGTACAGGTGTTGCTGAATATAACTATCTGCACTACTTATGTAATGCATTCCATGTGTTATGTTGTCTGTGTGATGTAAGCCTCCTATCATACAGTGCTCATACCGTTCACCTGTCAACTAATGATCTGATATGCTGGCAGACCATAGCGTTCCTCAGAAGTACAACAGCACAATAGTAATGTAAATTTCATATGTGTTATGTGAACATATCATAGTAATTGTAGCAAATTCTCAATGTATTGGGTAATGAATGGAAGCAGTGTGCTGTTGGTTTCTGAATGTTGTCCAGTAATGATATCTAGCAGTAGTACAGGATAAAGCAGTTCAAACTGACCCTAACTTAGAGTGCATGTAGCAAATCCATGACTGGTGTACTTTACCAGTCCAACATATCTGTATCAAAACATGTTGGCATACAATTGTAATACATATGAGAAAATGGCTATCAGTCATAATACACTTTGTATGCAATGTGCATTGAAAGTGTGTTGGTCTCACAGGCACTGATGTACCTTTTGTACCATATGCTGTGGATAGTTCCAAATCACTGTTAACCATGAAGCTCATAGCTGTCCAGCAATACACAAATATGTGTGGTGCATGCACATTGTTCATTCAAAATTTATGCAGTGACATGCCCCTATGCTCATGCATATTTTTATGGGACAGGTGCCCTTTTTTTAAGGTTGGTGTGAGAAGTTGTGGTAGGTAGTTAGGTAAGTGTGGGGGAAGTGTGTTGGGAAGGGGAGGAGGCATTTGCTTATAGACAAGACACACAAGATGTGTTTAGGGTTGTAATAACACACCTGAGGGGAGTAATCAACATGGATGGGGTGGGGTGTTCAGAACCAAGGTCCTATGGACATAGAGAAGGGTACCAGTGTGACTCAAGCCATCACCCTGTTGATTGTCAACACTGTCCCATCACTGCTGTACCAGTTGCAGTGCTCTACATCAATGTCTCCTTTAATGAAGGAGGATGGAGAGCATACTCTCCATCCAGCTCAGTCTTGTGCCCATAGTTTCGGACACAATCCTGGACACAACAGTCGGCAATTCCTCACGGGTAACATAGGCACTCCTTTCACATCTGTGACAAGTGGGGACCCCAGGCCTGACCGCTCGTACAGCACTACCTGAAAGGCCAGGTAGGGCAGGGGCTGTGGAAGGAGCACTGCCAGACTGCTACTCAGAAGTGTTGTCATACTGGTTAAGGCTGAAGCCACCCTATTCTAGGCCACAGACTTGTACTCAGTCCTGTCATAGGTCTCCTTCCCAGGCAGCAGCCTATGACCGTGGTCCTTAATTATTAGACAAAGAAGGATCTTAGTCTCATTAGCACCCCAATGCTGTGCTCTGAATCGCACTCCCTCTCCTCTTGCTTCAGCCATGTTGACAGTGCAAGAAATACCTCAATGTTTGAGGTATTTTTCCCCCTATTGTGCCTTATATATGCTTCTGTAACTGACAAACTGATCGTTGAAAGTGTGCACTTTTGAAATATTGATACATTTGAATCACCTGTAATTTTTAGAGCAATTTAAATGAATTTGCAGACCTGAGAATGGAACCCAGGATTTTTTACACTAGAGTCTGTCAGTCTACTCACATAACTATAACCAAAGTTGCTGTTGTTTATTTGTGTGTTTTTTTAATTATCCTAATAGTTAGCGGCGTGTCGTGCAGCTCCATCCAAAGTGTTTGCGCTAAGCCAGAACTGAGATCCACATGGTAGCTATTTTTAGCTACTTCCTGTTTCTGTTTGTAAATCTGTCTAGTCACTTCCTCTAAAGCAGACTCAGCTCTGTGGAGCACCGCACAAACTGGTGCTAAGGAAGAGTTAAAAAAAATTATACAGAATAATGAGATGGAGTTTTACGGGTACATATTAAGATATCACATTAACAGGGTGCTTTTCCCATGTACATACCTATCAATAGGGACCTTGGAAATTGCCTTTTGACACTTAAGGCAGTGTACTCAGATATGTTATGAAACACAACAGAATTTGTCAGCAGTTGGTGTGGCTGCATGTCCCATGGACCTACCTGGGGTGTGGAAGGTCCTAGGTTCAAGTACAGCTGCAGAATTGCTTTTCACATTGTTTACACACATATGCAACTTTTCTTCCTGCTATTTAAACCCATCATCCCCTTACAGGAAATCACATAATGGGAAATATAAACATCAATAAGCAGTGTTTTTTTAGAATATGCAGTGTTCAGACCAGGCACTCTAGTAGCTCACACTAACTATTACTTCTTGCAGCCAATGCTTTGTGTGAAAATCCTGCCTAGTACAGTTTTATACACTGCTATGTCAATTGTTAAACTGAAACAATGCTTTGAACTCCTAGGAAGACCAGCTCAGCATGTGAATCCTATCCTACTCAGCCAAGCACACAGGCAACTCCTAAACTGTATTACTATAAAGCATGCAATCATACTACATTCTGCTTTTTCTTCAGTGGTCACAAATAACTGGAGTGTTGATATGGAATTTTTTTTTGTCAGAATGCGAGGGGCTACTGTTGCTTTACTGCATTTGCATATGCTTCAGGCCAAATCCAGTGCTGCTGCTGGTGCTGCTGGCATTAGGCCTATGCAGAGGAGGAGGAAAGTGTTTAGGCCCAGGGTGACCTTCCACATGCTGCATGAGCTGGAGATTCTAGATCGCTATAGGATGGACAGGGACATGTTACAGGAATTCTGTGAGCTGTGTCATCCTCACCTCACCACAAGAACTAACAGAGTGAAGCCCATCCCAGTGGAGACTAAGGTATGTGTGGCCATGACAATATTAGCTACAGAAACCTTTCAGAGACAAACTGGGGACATGTTGGGCGTGTCACAGTCATCAGCATCCAGGATCCTACACCAGTTTCTGGATGCCATGCTTATACATGCCAGTGAACACATATACTTCCCTGTAGTGCTGAGGAGAGAGCCAGCAATATGGTACACTTCTATCAGGTAGCTCACTACCCTGAGGTATTGGGTGCCATTGACTGCACACATGTGCACATCAGGGAAAAACTAGGTGAACAGGGTAGGGTCTACATAAACCACAAGGGATTCCCCTCCATCAGTGGCCAGGTCATATACGATGCCAGGGAACTCATCCTGAATGTGTGTGCTGGCAACCCTGGCAGCTACCATGACTCCCACATCTGGCATTCATCACATCTGTACCAGATGCTTGCCAAAGGGGAAATCCCCCAGGGCCATTTAGTGGGAGATGCTGACTATGCCCTGGAACTGTGGCTGATGCCGCCCATTAGAAATGCACACACACCCACAGAGGAATGCCATAATGAGACACACGCACAGACTAGAAACATAATTGAGCATGTGTTTGGGCAACATAAGGCATGGTTCTGATGCCTTGATATCTCTGGTGGAGCCTTGCAGTATGATCCACGCACATTTATGCAAATATTTTCAGTGTGTGCTATGCTCCACGATCTGGTCCTGTGGGAAAGGTTGCAGCAGGAACAGCAGGGTCAAGGTCCTCCCACTCCCCTACCCATGCCTATGGCTACACAGAAACTTCCACAGGTGGACTCAGAGGAGGAAACACCAGTGGAAGTACCTATGGGCAGACATAGGCATGCTCAGTATGCACTTGCCTTGGCTAAGAGACATGACATAGGGTCCTAGGGACTGATACTGTCTTCTCTCCTATTCACACACCTACATTAATGTGATGACAGGCTACACTCACAGTCCTACCCTATCTCTGTATTGGCTGTGTCCTGCCTGCATCAGACATGCACAGCCCTGCACTACTGTACTTTTCACCTCTGCAAATACCAGGAATGTCATGGGTCCACTACTACCTATTTCTGCACTGTCCTATACACATTACTACTTTACAAATTGAGCACAGGGATTTTGCATATGTGTACAATTAGTATGAGTGTGCATTCAGAACAGCTGCACACCCTTGAGTGTATCATTGCCATTGAACAGTGTATGACTGCCCCCCCCCCCCACAAAAAATATATATATTCAGTTCACACAGGCATTCCACATTTCTTGATGGAACAGTCACACAGATGTTAAAATATGGTAAACACCATTTCCCTCTGACACAGGCTGGCTGCAGTAACATATTTTCATACTGCTTAATAAATGCTGAGCATATACCACTTTTTCACACTTGCAGAGAAATAAGTAATGTATATGGGCATTATTGCATAAAAGATGTACTATGGGTTTGAACCCACCACTCTATCCTCATAGCTATAGTGTCTGCTATGAGCAATGAGACTTTATTAGAATACATCACACAGCAGGTTTTACAAATGCCAAGCAACAGTGAGTAGGCATTATTAATTAATGGACATCTCCCAGCTATGATTCATTGGTTCCTTTTCCAATTTTTGGATTATCCTCACTTTGCAAGGTTTAGCTCTGCTGTCCATCTTGGCACACCGGGCAAATGCATGCTAAGATTTAAATGGAAAAATAAAAAATTAATTTATTACATTTAGGTACATTTACAGTACATAATACGTATTTCCACATTAAAAGTAACTAAGCAAACATAACTAGCATTGGTAAACCATTCGATTCATGGTTTACCAATGCTAGCTTCCATCTACACACACTTCACTGCTTACAAGGAAACATGTTCCGTGTATGCAGTTGAGAACTCATTCATGTCAGCATATGAATGAGCTGCTCACACTGTGCAGAGCGCACAAAGCCCATTAATAATATAGTTGTAATATCGAACCCTACTGTCCGAAACCCAACAAAACCGAAAGCACAGAAACGCGATTTTTTCCCAGGGAAATAAATTGCTGTTCCGTGATAAAAAAAAAAAAAAATTAACCTTAAACTTACACTGAAGTGGGGGGGCTGTTCCTCCCACACCCCCCTACTTAAATATACCAACTCCGAGATCACACCACAGTAGTGGAAATAGCAAAGCCCACAAAAATGCCCCACTGATTTTTTTCCCCTGGGAAAAAAGTCGATGTGCCGTGGCTTCGCTATTTTCCACTTTCGGACTTTAGGGTTCGATATTACAATGTTCAAGCTTGTTTTAGTTCGACGTTGTAATATAAACTCAAAAGTAGGGATCATGCACTCTATACAGTGCTACAGGCATCTCTAAAAGCCTCCATGTATGCTCTACACACAGACTACACAGACTTTCATGAATACTGCCCAGTGAAAATGTTAGTGTGCTAGTTTATCACAGTTAAAAAGTCACAAACTGGATGGCAGGAGCAGTGCAATGAAATGTGTCATATTTGCTAAAATCAGTGTAAAATGATCATTGCTAAGGCTTATGTGGATATGTGAGTCCATGAGGGGGGGGTGCAGTGCATGTGAGTGAAACAAGTTAGCTATAATTTCTTTCACTTTCTGTCACAGACAATCACCATCATTTTGCATAATAAGTGGATGTTTTTGATAATCTGGGTAGCTTGTATGTGAAAATAACTCATTATTGGGATGGTGTTACAACTAAAAGAATTGTCATCCCACAGTGCCTAGATATCTGGTAGAGTTCTTGATCTGTAGTTCCTTCTATATGGAGTCTGCATGTCTTCTCTGTCTCATTTCGGGTTTAATCCAGGTTGTATGGTTTGCTCAACAAACCCTAGACATGCCATAGATAAACTGGCATTTGCCCCATTTGCTTGTAATCAAACGTTCAGTGTGTGTGTGTGTGTGTGTGTGTGTGTGTGTGTGTGTGTGTGTGTGTGTGTGTGTGTGTGTGTGTGTGTGTGTGTGTGTGTGCATGTGCGTGTGTGTATGTATCTCTCTCTGCTTGTGACTATGACTGTGCCTGTTTTGATAGAGCTGATAAGAGTGTATGCATAAACATGGAAAAATGTCACTGCTTATTATTTGTGGCCACACAACATTTTGTTATATAAACAGTAGGCCTCCTAAGGTTGGTATAGCCAGATTTCTTCTGGCTAGCATTAAAAAGAGAAATTAACAAGCAGTTATCTTAAAAAATTCTAAGGCATAAAATGCATACCAGTACATGCAAACCATCAGAACTTTTGGGATGCTGGGGAATCCCAGACCTTCAGTTATGTAAAAGGATTTTGACACAGGTCTAGTAAGGATCCTTATCCTCAACATCTGCCCTGGGCCCTACCAGGTCTAAAACTGGCAATTCTTAGATATATGCAGAGAAGGTCATTATAGTTTGTGTAGGGGCTGAGGACATTGGAGTCATTATGTCTTTAACTTTCCTCATGATCATCCCTCAGAGGTGCATACAGAAGCATACTATAGTTCATTTAGTGACAGCACACTGTCTCAGGACAACAGGTTGGAATGCATTAAAGTGATCATTATTTTTTTGCGATCCTTAAAATTGGTTATCAACATAAAAGTGTCTTAAGAACTGGTAAGGAAGCAAATTGTGTACATATTACATATTTCTGAATAGTAAGAATCTGAAATATATTGCTGTGGCAGTTTGTTCTTTCACTGTTGCTCCAGTCTAACATGAGAGGGACACACAAAATGACGCTATTATTTGAGGATGAGAAGGTGTGCTGTACATATTATAACAACAACAATCTGAAATGCATTACTGTGGTGATTTGTTCTTTCATTTTCATCCCAGTATAAAATTTGAGGGTACACAGGAAGTGACTATCTTTTTTGAGGGAGGAGTAAGCACAATTTTCAGATAATGATTTGTGCACCCTTGCAACATTTTTTCTTCTCAAATTATTAGGAGCTTTAGGAAGTAATATTTCATCAGTTTTTCAACACTAAGCCTAGGATGCAATGTATTTCTTCCTTAAAAGGAAAAAAAAACAATTTATTTTCTTACTCATGATTACTGTTCAGGCCATCATTTGATCAAAAGGTCAGAAAAAAAATCTCTAAAATACACCTTGTAGTAATTAGAACACCATGGCTTCAAGGGATAGGCCTCAAGACCCACAGCTATTTCCAGAAGTTATTACAGTGCATTTTTCACCATTGAATGTATCTTGAAAGAATGAATGAAAAGCTAAAAGGTAAGGCAGAGTGTAATTTCCTTACCAATGACTTTTTTCAGGCCATCATTTCATTAAAATGGTGTAAAACAGATTTAAAATGCACCTGACAGCATCCAAAGGCTGAGAGGTTCTGAGGGTTACCATCCCACACACCCTTTACTTAACTTGAGTTATTTTCTCAACAGTTATTATATTGTAATCTAAGTCAGTTGGGATGTTAAAATAATGGACAAAAAGCAAAAAGTAAGACAGTGTGAAATGGGAATATCTAGATAGAAGTAATCTTTCTGTATGGCATGTAGAAGCCAGTATGGGGAAGGGGTGAATGAGAGGGAAACACTTAGTGGAAGTGGGAAGGAAGCAGGAAGGAAGCACTGGGCATTAGTATGTGCAATGGAGTCCTTTGAGTAGAGCTCAATTTCACCAAAGACTTGCCCTGATCACCTGTGATGTGCCATTACTACTACTTAATCTGGCATAGGCTGCTTTGTTTATATAACCTGAATATAACAAGTTCTTTTCATAACTACACAGTTATTTGTATATGTATTCTTTTAGGCAATGCATATGTTAAAAATATGTTATTTGTGTGTCATGGTGAGTTCATAGCTTCCTAATCAAAAACAAAAAAGAAATGTATTGAATACTTAAACGTTTGTTTGCAATGCAACAGAAAACACTCAGCATAATACAAAGATTAAACTTCTAGTAAAGTGATATACTGCAGCTGTCAGGTTATATGAATTGTGATATCCACCCACAACCTCAAAAATAATAATAGACCATATATTGTCTTGAGACATTTACAGTTACAGGACAGGAACATATTAAAACAACAAAAACATTCAGTGTTATTACTGTCTATGCAGATAGTGCAGGAAATAGAGGGTTAAGATCAGGGGCATCAATCAAAACCATGTTATTATGTGTTTGAGACATAGCTGCCAAGAAATTCATCTCAGGAGCAAAAAAAAATAGTTGAGGTGTTTTGGAAGCCAGTTAAGCACTTAGGAAGTGTTGTCACATAAAAAGAAAGTAAGGAAAAAAAATTCAGCCCTAATTTAAATAAGTTACTAGTAGACTGACATTTGTTAACGTATGTGGACATAGGATGAAAGGTATTCAGGGAGCATTGAGAGTGAAGGAACATCCCTTCCCTTATACCCAAATGTAATATTGTTACGGATGTGTGTAACATTTGTTACACACATTTGAAAGTGCTTCTACAGTCAGGTTTCACACCACAGTAGTGTGCAAAATGTTTATTTTTTCTGATTATGGAGCATAATCATTGCACTCCATACATTATAAAAGAAATACTCTCAGAAATTTGACTAAGAATTTCCAAGCCTCTGAATGTTTTTAAAAAATGTTAAGCAGCCTCTCTGTGTACATTAAAATTAACATTGGTACTGTATTCCAGCTGAACCGGGAGTGGTGTGAAAATTAGTTGTCCTTTAATTTGAGCTAATGTTATGAAGGATGTTGCATGTCAGGTTGTGCACTTTATGGCTTGCAGCAGATTTTATTGTTGAGAAAAGGAAGAGGTATGCTTTGTATTTATCAATAGCATGATAATCACTGTTCTTTAAAGAGCATTCCATGGGGTGCATTCAGAGTCATTAATGTCAAATCAATGGTAAACCCCGGTATCAATATAGCAATGGCAGGTTATTTAGAGATGTGCAAAAGCCACATGGACAAAATCTTATCAGTGGCTCATCTCTGGGACTCAATCAAACACATAGCATGTATAGAGCAACTGCACTGGTGTAGTGCTCTCCCTACAACTCCTTTCAATGCTGTTATACAGATACCTACAGACACATAGACACACATGCATGTGAGCACACACATGTACTCTCACAAGCACACACATGTGAACACACATGCCTACACACATATGTTTAACATGAGTGCACAAGCATAGAAACACACACACACACACACACACACACACACACACACACACACACACACACACACACATGCACACATCTTTGCCATTTGTTGTCATTTGCAAGCATAGAATGGAGCATTTTACCTTTTAACATGTATGAGGCAAGCATATGTTTCATATTAATGTACATGCTAAACAGCAACATATTAGCAGTCAAAATATATATATTTACATTTGTCACTATATATGATCTGTGGCATGCTCAATAATATTTGTGTTGCTCACATGATTGTACTGAAAATGGTTAACTAAACATGTGTGGCAATATACTGATGTTCTCTGCCACTGGAATGTTTACTGTGGGAGAGATCAAGTACAATAAATTACATCTACATGACTGATGTTGGAACACGCATAGAGGTTAAATAACTGTAATGCTGTCATTGCTGTTGCATATGAAGGAAACAATAGTAACAGTTTTAGGGTAGTCTCACACCTGTGACAATGTAGATATTATCAGCAGAATCACACTCACCTGTGCAATCATAACAATAATGTTAGAAAGTGATAAAAAAAGCCTTTGTTAAGCAACTTGCCTTTTGTGAATGTTAGAAAGTTAGTGATTATGCATGTGCATCTACAACAGGATCTGACACATAACACATTGACTAGGATATAAACAGAGTAATGATCTGATATACATATTACATTTTCAGTAGCTAAAGCAGATGTGCATACATACATGCAAAAAAAAAAAAAAAAATGTTGAGGTGTTTTGAAAGCCAGTAAAGCACTTAGGAAGTGCTGTCACATAGACAGCAAGTAAGGATAAAAAAAAATCAGCCCTAATTTAAATAAGTTACTCATAGACTGACATCTATAAACTTATGTGGACACAGAAGGAAAAGTATTCAGGGGCCACTGAGAGTGAAGGAATACCCCTTCCCTTATACCTAAATGTAACATTGCTAATAGTGTGTGTAACATTTGTTACACACTTTGAAAGTGCTTTTACAGGCAGGTCTTGCACTACACTAGTGTGCAAAAACTTTGCCTGAGATTCATCCAACTTCCATGCAGGAACAGCTTATTCCTGCATGGAAGGGACCATTCCCATACAGCATGGCAGTGCACCATGCATATTCATGAAGGTGCGCTGCCGTGCTGTTAAATGGACACGGTTCTGGGTACGAGTGCAGGGGTGTATCTGAGAGCAGTGCTCTCACAATATACACACCCACTGCATGCCAGAATTGCTGTTCGGCAATTTAAAATGAGTGAGAATGCTCATAATACCCCCAAGCCATCAGGTAAGAAACCTGGTCAAAGCCATAAGGGACAATCATCCCTACAAAGGCAAACGTTGAAAGAAAAACAGATATAGCATAAGCACATAGCGCACACCTCCAAACCTGTCAGAGTAAGGAATGTGGACAAAGCCATAAGGGACAATCGTCCCACAAAGCAGAAAGTTGATAGAATAACAGGTTCAGCATTAGCAGGGATATTCTGAAGGGTACAAATAATGAAACACAACAAATACATTTTTTTTCCTACATGCAGCAAAGTTTAAGCGTAGCTGCATGGGTGTGCCAGTTGCTTAGCTACACTTAATCCAGATTAAACAGCACAAGAGGTTAAATAGCAAGAGACATCCAACATAAGCAGTAGTGTAATAGTGTAGTGATTAGAGCGTATGCTTTGCAAGCATCCACTCCCTGTTTGATCCCCACTATAACCAGTTTGCATTTTACATCTGAAAGCATTACATAAACATTTTTTTTATAATTAGCTACTAAATAACATATATTTGTTAACCAGAGTACTGTAGTAGGTCCAGATTTGAGGTGTCAGTTTAATAAAGTCGTGAAACCTCCATATAAACACAAGTGCCCCATACAGTTTAGTCACACATGAATAAATGTAATGAAAGCACATTGGGGAATGGCAGGGACAGTAAACAAATTTATAATATGTAATGAATGGTGAATCAATCCCATACAGCAGATAGTCTATAAAATAAAAAATAAGCAATGCTAAGCAGTGCATAGCTCTGCTTACCAGATGTAAGCATTGTGTAAATGTGACTGCTAAGCAATGAGTAGCCCAGCTAAGTGGATTTGCCCATTGGTAAGTAGCGTTGAACCTGCCCCTTTAAGCACTACCACCCTTAGCTAAACAGGATTATCCGTAGCTTAGCTTAGCTCAGCATATTCAAAACCATCCAATCATGGCAAAGGGTGGGAAATCAGCCATATTTAAACCCCGCAGGTGGGAATACAGCTCATAACTGGTTACAGCTTCCTACTGTAAGCAGTATGGCAGGTGTTGGTGAGGGCATGCACTTCTGGACACCACGCTGGGACATACAGGAGTCCAAGGTCATGGTAGGACTCCTGGTAAAAAAAACATGATGAGAGACTGCTGTATGGCCAGTACCAGGGCTCCCAATATAAAGTGGAAGCCTGGGACCATCTTGCCTGTGATCTCACTAGTGCCACTGGTATCCCTTGGATTGGTGAGCAGGTTCAGCACCACTATGCCGACTTGAAGAGGAGGAAGAGGGAGCTCTTGAGCGAGTGGATCCAAGAAGCAAGGCAGAAGGGTGATGTCCCAGCAGTGTGTAAGTATTCATATCAATAATTGTTTACCAGAGTCCAGCCTGTGTATGTGATGGATAGGTATGCTGAAATATTTCTCTATTCCCTTTACAGCTGCAGCTGAGTGAGCTGTGAATCAGGAAGCCCACACCAGTAGGTTGCAAAGGCTGCGTCATGAGGCTGGTGAGTAGCAATCCTGCTTGTAGTAGTCATACCAAATAAATATAAAGTAGTAGAAAGTCACCTGGCAGTTTAAAAACTGTGTATGGGTTGTACTGAATAAACCAGACACTATGACAGTAATAGTCCCATACAGGTGATATTTAAATAAAACCATAAGTTCCTGGCAATAAAGTTCTAAAACCTGGACTGGTTGTGTTTACTTCTGGTACTGTATGGCATTTAGTGTTGCATTCTATGAATAGTAATGTTGTGTTAACCATTGTTACCCACACTGTGCTACATAAAAAATATGTCTAGGAATGTCTGTATAAGACTGTTGTAAGTACAAGGTCAGGTTGTACAACCAAGGGAGACTTATACAAAAAACACTGAAGGAACAGACAGCAGTTTCTAAATAGCTCACTCTGATAAAACACAAATTGTTGTATTTTAGCACACACAGTCATGGTTCGAATTCTGGGAGTGGTAGTAAGCTGTATGCATAAATTCATACCTCTCAACCATACAGACTTTCCCAGAATGTCCAGATAATTGGCTCATATTTTTGGCCTGTTCCTCTTTCTCCCTGGCAAATCACTGGTATGATCTCAGAATTGTAGTCACTAAATAATGACATACATTTGATTTTAAGACTTTTAATCCTTCAAAAAATGTATATTAAAACAAATCATGTTACTCTAGCAACTGTCTAAAAGTTTATAAGAGCAATATTCAAAATGTGTCCCTATTTGTACCCCCATGTTGTCAAGCTTTGACCAGAGTTTTGCATTAAGAGATTGAGAGGTATGTGCATAATTTTAACTAGGAATCTAGGAATATGTGTAGAAACAGTCAGGTAGTGCTAACAAACATTCCCTCCACAGGTCTACCAGGTAAGAGAAGTAGAATTTAGCTATAAGACAGTTGAAGTATACACTTGTGTACAAACATACCACGGCCCAAACCAAGGCCATAGGTTATTGTAGTAATACCTGTAAAGTAATGATTAGAGCAATGATCATTAAAGTTGTGAGTACTGCAAGGATATACAAGTTGTAAATTGACATCTCTCTCTCCCTCCACCATATCTGCAACAATAATTTAAAACACAAATCAGTGTGTATGTTTACACCAAACCGACTGTTGGGACACATGTCCTATTGTTCAACAAATATTGAAATGTGTTTCTATTAATGTTCCATGTTGAAATACTATCATTGGTGGCCTGTTGCTATCAATGTAACCTGCATGCTGTTGTAATGGCCACTGTCATTCCATATATGCATGTGTCCTGTTTGCTATGCAACTGTACAAAATCTGTTCTTTTGGGTTAATGGGAATATCTATGCATGCTGTTATAACTAATCCTGGATTGTATTGACTAGTACTAACCCACATATGTTCTAAAATTATAACATGATAGCACTTTTGGGAAAGCCCGGCAGATCCACCTCTCCCACCTCATCTGGCATTGGCACCAGGCCCCAGCACATCTGGGACCCACCATGGGACCTCCTCATCCGCTGGTCCTGCATCAACTTTGGGTGGAAACGCCTCAGAGGATGGGGCTTGTCCCCCCCCCGGGAGTGGGCATGGACAGGATCCTGTCACCCAAAGCCAGGTCCAGGGTTTGGTGCATAACGAGCTCCAAAAGGAGTTTGGAGATCTGCTACTCTAGCTTGAGGGCTGCTTGGCACAAATAGTGGTTCACCCTGCCCCTCCTGCTCAGCCCCCAACACAGCCACTTTTGGGGCCATGAAGGTGCAGTGGTGACTGCCCATGGGTGGGAACTTCATTCCCACTGTTTCCATTTGTGAGCTCATGGGCTTCCAATTTCCAAACACTCCTCCTTGTCCAAGGTGTTTACCCGCCACATGTCATATAACACCCCTGTATGCTGTCTTGTCTGTGTTCCTACCCTACCTACCGCCCCAAATATTCCTACTATCCTTCACCAACATCCCATTCTCATCTTAAAAAAGGGCAATCTGTTCCCAAAATAATATTTCACCCATACATAGCTGTCCATTTTGTACATGTCCACTGGACACATGTAATCAGCTCTAATTGGCTTCACAGCATATTATTGTTGTCCTCACCCTTCTCTCAGGGGTTTGAGTGTCCAAATCTACCTCCAAATTCAGTATATATGCACAGCTGTTGCTGTATAAGAAATGGACAGCTATGGACCTTCCCTACACCCGTCCTGCACATCCCTAGCTACTTTCAGTATTGTCTTTCCCTCTTTGTGCCCCCTTTTTCACCACTTTCCTATCACCCCTATTTTTCTTTTCTTTTAAAGAAACTAGCATGGGGGTAAGCAGGACTAAGCACTTTTAAGCAGTAGTAAGTGGGATTAAGCCTGTTTGCATGGTGGTAAGCAATGCCTACACAGATTAAGCACTTTTAAGGCTGTCTGTAAGAATATTTAACCGGAGGTTAGCACTGCTTACCATCACGCAAACCCATGCAAACCTGCTTACAACTGCTTAAAAGTGCCTTAATCACTCTGTATCCAACAGACCTTGTTCTGCCCAGCAACAAAATATTCAGCCCTGCCCAGTCTTGGACCCAGAACCCTGTACACCACAGTCAGAGCAGTGTACCACTACTCCATCAGAGATACACTGTTGTGAGTTTTTTTTTTAAATATATCATTCAATACAGGTATAGAATACTGTGGAACCAGCATGTTTATAATATATAAATAGACAAATATAGATGTGTATGGTGATAGATGCATATGGAAAGTGTATACATCAAATATATGTAGCTGTACATAGGAAATTACACATATAGAGTATGTACATTTATATCATAAAATAATATAATGTATAGATATCAAACAAGAAAGATACCGATATATCAATAGGCATATATAAAAAAAAGAAATATATATATATATATATATATATATATATATATATATATATATATATACATATCGTCAGGCACACTGACATCCCGCTCATCAGACTGAACAAGGAGAAGGTCACGGTGAGCTGCCTGTTGGGCTCTAGGATCCGCCACATAACACAAGCACTCAGGTCACTCCAAGGCAAGTACAAATATGACTCAGTCATTGTCCATGCTGGTGTGAATGACCTGAGACGTACCTCCCTGGACTACATGAAAAGAGACATAGAGGAGCTCTCTGAGCATGTAGCCCAGGCCGGTATGACCCTGACCTTGAGTAGCATCTTACCCTCACCAAGAATGATGCCACAATATGAAGACAAGATGATCAATTTCAACAATTGGCTTAAGTGTTGGTGTCATTCAAAGGGGATCCAATGCCTGTCAGCCTGGGATGACATGTTCGACAAGCCACGATGCTTTGCTAGGGACGGCTTGCACCTGTCACCCCTGGGCTTTCGGATATTGGCAAAGGCTCTTGCTACCCCCAGAGTGCCTTTTTAGGCAAGGCTCAAAAGACAAACCCACCTCCATAGGTATCACAAGGGATAAGAAACTAAGAGTAATGCTACTCAACGCCAGAAGTCTAAACCTCAAGATGCACGCACTCGAAACTCTCCTTAGCATGGAGAACATCGATATCTGTGCAGTAACAGAAACCTGGTTGAAGGCTCCTGAGAGCCTCCCAGCACTACCAGGTTATACCTCATACCATGCTTTTCGGCCCCAAAACTTAGACTGAACCACAAAAGGAGGGGGAGTATCAATATTCGTCAAAGATACCCACACCTCCAGGTTGGTGGCACAGCACGAAACATCAGAGACTATCCATGTGCAACTAACTGTGGGTAAAACTGCCTTCCAGTTTATAGCCTGCTACAGACCACCCTCCCAAACACAGGAACCCCACTCGGCCTTCCTGAGAATACTGGAAAATATGAAGTTCTCTCCAAACACCATTATATTGGGTGACTTCAACTACCCAAACATAGACTGGGAGCATTACTCTAGCTCCAACACCCTAGCCCAAAGGTTCCCAGAATTTATAAACTCAAATGCTATGGAACAACTTGTTACCACTCCCACAAGAGGGGAAAACATACTGGACCTGATCATCACCAACATGGGGGCACTATGCTCCAGACCAGAAGTGTATCCCTCACTGGTAAGATCAGACCATAAACTAATCTCACTGGATATTCACATCCCGACCCCACCCCCTGCCCAGAAAACCATAGTGAAAAACTTCACTAAAGCAAATTTCACATGCCTCAAAACCGAGGCAAAATCCTTCAAAGCCCCCGGGCCTGTGGAAAATACAGCCCAGACTGCAGAATCCTTTATAAACGCATTCTATGAACACCTTCAGGAATGCATGGATCATGCAATCCCAAATAAAACCAAGACCCAATCCTCCAAAGGCAGACGTCCTGTCTGGTGGACCCCAGCCATAAACAAACTATACAATAGAAGGAGGAAACTACTACATGATAGAGCAAAATCCCAAAAAGGGAAGGCATCTCTGATCAGTATTAGCAAAAAACTACGGGCACTCATAAAATCGTCTAAGGCCAGCTTCGAGAGAAAAATTGCACAGGACACTAAGGATAATCACAAGGCTTTCTTTAGTTATGTTAGGAACCTGGGTGGGAATTCCCAGATATGCTCAGAATTAGTCCAAAATGACAAAAAATACACCGAGCCCGCAGACATTGCCAACATCGTAGCTGACAGGTTCAGTGCAAACTTCTCCTCCCCACCAAAAGGGCAAATATCTATCCCAACAGAGTGCTGCCCCCCTGACATCTCAGATGCTCAGGTAAGAGCCGCCCTCTCCAAAGCAAAAAACACAGCATCAATGGGACCAGATGGTGTCCCGGGCTGCGTCCTACATGAACTCCAAGAAGAGCTAAACCCAAACATAAAACTACTGTTCAGTCTTAGCCTTACTACAGGATATGTACCCAAAGAGTGGTGTACAGCAACAGTGGTCCCTCTCCACAAAGGTGGTGCCTCAATGGATCCTGGAAACTATCGCCCCATAAGCCTGACTAGCTTGGTCTGCAAAGCTATGGAAAGGATCATCATGGACCTCATAAATAAAGATATTGGGGACCTACAGACACTGGATCCTACCCAGTTTGGCTTTGTTAAGGGCAGATCCTGCCTCTTAAACCTGGTCAATTTCTTTGAAACAGTCACCAAGGCCATTGACGAGGGGAAGGTGGTCCACACAGCCTACCTGGACCTCGCAAAAGCCATCGATACAATACCCCACTCGGGCATTATAGATAAGCTCACCAGCTTAAATATAAACCCCTATGTCACTAGATGGGTTGCAAACTGGCTCAAGGACAGAACCCACATGGTTAGAATTGCTGGAGCCATGTCAGACTCCAAACCAGTTACAAGTGGCATCCCCCAAGGCTCAGTCCTGGGACCTCTCTTGTTCGGTATATATTTCTCGGTGGTACAGGCCAACACGGAAGGACTGTGGCTGACCAAGTTATCAGATGACTGCAAACTGGGTGCCATAATCAACTCTCCAGCCAACACAAGCATCCTCCAAACGGGCCTCATAGAAACAGACAACTGGTGCCAGAGCCATGGCCTCAAGCTAAACGCCAAAAAGTTTATAGTCATCCCCTTTGGCAAAAACAAAGTGCCCACAAATTACCACATAGGTGGTAATCCATTAAGTACAGAAGAAGTCATTAGGGACCTGGGGACCCAAGTTGATAGCAATCTCTCATTTGACAACCACGTGGCCAAAGTGGTTAGAAAAACATTTTATATAGCCCACCTAATCATGAAGGGATTCACATCTAGATCAGGGGAGGTCATTGTGCCTCTTTACTCATCCCTCATCAGGCCCATAATTGAGTTCAATGCCCCTTTTGGGATATACCTCACCAGACACCTGCAGCAACTGGAAAGACCCCATAAGTACCTCACCAAGAGGATCAAAGGGCTCAAACAGATGCCACATGCTGCCCGGTTAAAGAAACTCCAGCTCTACTCAGTGGCATACTGCCTGCTCAGAGGCAATCTGTGCCTGACGTATAAAGCCATGTCCAACCCGGAATTAATGGACATGCTGCACCTCAGAAAATCCAAATCCCATCAAGCTACGCTCAGAGACTTGAACCTCAGCACTGAAATAAATAGGACATGCTGGAGGGACAGATTCATAACCAGAGGCTCCCTTCACTCTGGAATGAAATCCCAGTCCAGGTTAGGCAGAGTCCCACATTGACTCTCTTCAAGAGGAATCTTGATGAGTGGATGGGAGATCGTAGGTTTACCCCGGCTATCACTTCTGTGTCACTGTTAGACAGAGGCACAGTATACTAACCTCAAAAAAAGGCATAGCAAAATTAATTTAAAATGGGTGGCGAAAGCCAAACACACTCTGGCTAGGCTTATAAATGCCCTAGAGCAGATAGCCTAGTATGAACCTATGAACCTATGAACCTATACATATGCATTCATATACACACACACACACACACACACACACACACACACACACACACACACACACACACACACACACACACACACATACACAAGAGATCTGGACAAAGGCTGCAAGATCGGGGGGCAATGGACCAACACTAGGGACACAATGCACATCTGTACATCCTGCAGGTATAAATGTAGAATGTCGCTAAAGGAACAGGGTGTGTGTCAGCATACATGTTCAGAAGGATGTCAATTATGAAACAGTAATATATGTCATCATATACTGACAGACATCCCCATATGATGACAGTGATTCACCACAGGAAGGAATAAAATTATATTGTTTAATAGACCAGAAATATGGGCAATAAACATGGACCAATCTGGCTGGTGACAGATATGCTCAGAACAGCTTAGTGCAAGAAAGCATAACCAAGCCTGCCAAAGGGGGGTGAGCCATGAAAATGTGGATTATCTGACATACTGGTGTAGATGAGCTAACACGTGATGCAGTAACACCCTCCTGTCTGTTCCAACATCTATTGAGTGGAATAGCACAAGTCCAAAACCCAATGACTTCCCAGGAGTTAGTCATGTAAATCTTCACATCCCCCCACTGATGAGTCAGACATACACACGTTTATTTGGACCAGGCAACACTACACATCTGCCAAATATCTGGACATAACATCACATTAGGGAAAATACAGTGAGCTGCTAGCCATCTCAACAAACATTATCCAAACTACAGGCAGACTGACACAACAAAAAAAAAAACAATCTTGCTATGGAGGAATACACATGTAATTACAAATATAGCAGGCACTCCAGGGATGTAACAGCACTGAGAAACAGACACCAGTGTGAAAGTGCATACAGTATAAGGAGTGTATGAACCAAACTGTCAGCATGTTTGATACTCACACATGACCCCTACATATAATGGCCCAATACACAGTGTAGTATGATGCCTGACTGTTATGGGGCATGTCACAGTCTTACCCTACAAAAATGTGACACTTGATAGAGCACAAGAAACTGGATCTGCATGCAAAGGCAGACAGAAAAGGAAACATAACTCTTACATCTACCCCCCCCCAAGAAGTAACATATTCACAATACACTGCTACACAGTCCTGACAGTCTGTCAACAATAGCCAGAAATACAAAGACGACCCAGCTGTACACACTCCCAAAGAATGCCCAGGCCTTGTCATCATACATAAGGCCTCTTACACATAAAATGTCTGGCAGTGTGATTCCTGACTGGGATGATATTATAAATTACGTCACTAAGTAATGATATACCATATCTCTATGCCTCTAACTGCATGATATATGGACAAAGTTTGACATACTCATGGACAGAGGCATAAACACAGGCCCAGGATGGAGATATTGCTGTTAGAAATTGAGAAAGTAGATTGTGTAGGTCTAATCCTATCACCCCTGTCACGCACAGTGCAAATATGAACATTGCATACTTTCCAGTGTCCAGCCCTGAACCCTGCCTGTCAGTACAATCCTACTGTCTGCAACCAGTACCATGTAGCCAATCACACTACCCTCCTGTAGACTTTATATATCACTCTTAATGGTACTTGTCTGTCACAAATAACTCCTCACTCCCCTTCCCACCACAGACAACCTGCCTATACTCTCTCGTACACCTCTCCCCCACACTGTCCATGACTCTGAACTGGTGTTCCCAAGTAGTTAGACCTATCCACCTTCCAAACTGTATGCCTTGCATTATCACCATTCCTCTATTCCCCACCCCATTCATACACATGTATTCTTACTTAGTCCTGCTCTAAAACATAACCCCACCTCCCAAGGGTCTCCCCAACCTGTCCCCTAATCTCACTACAGACCATGATGTCATCTGCAAGCTGCACAGTCAACAGAGGCCCCTGTCTGATCATGTCTGTCAACCTGTCCCTCAACACTGCAAATGTGAAAGGACACACAGCTGACCCCTGATGTACTCCCACCTCCACCTTAAGTCCACCTGTCATGTCACTACCAAAAATCACTGCTGTCACACTAGCCTCCTTCGTATTCTATGGTGTCTGACAGAGTCCTATGGCACCCCTGACCTCCACATAGAATACCATAACTACTCTCCAGGCAGCATGTCATATGCTCTCTGTAGGTGCACATAGACACAATGCAGCTGCATCTCAGCCTCAGTGCAGAGCTCCATCAACACTTGTGGATCAACATATGCATCTGTAATGCTCTCACCTGGCATGAAACCATTCTGCAAATCATCAATCATCACCATGTTCTCATCCTAGATGCCACCACCTTTTGCCATTACCTTATCCTGTGACCGATCAATGTTATCCCTCACTTGTTACTACAGCTCTGCAGACCAGCCTTGTTCAGATAAGCAGTACCCGTACATACTCACCATCTCCCACATCCTCTCCCTTTCCAAGATTACAGTAAACAATCCAGTTAAAAATACCACTGTCATGTCTCAGAAACATATCCAGGCATCCACAGGTATGTAACCTGTAACAACAGCCTTTCCACTGTTAAACCCAATTATAGCTATCCTTACATTCTCCTTTATAATCTGTTGCACCTCCTGATTAACCATACACACCTCAGCAAACCTTACCACCCTCCCCATTTTCCTCATGCAATAGGCCATCAAAGTGATGTTTCCATAAGTTCTAAACACACTCCTAGCTTGTATGTTTCACCCGTATTCCTTTATCACCCTTTTGTGCTGAACATCCTTCCTAACTATGTGCCTCTGTCTAGCCAATAGCTACAGGCCCTATACACCATCCGTGCTGTCCAACATTACATACAACCACAGACTCCACATCTATATGTCAGACTCCACATGCATAGGTATGTCCAATACTCTCTTTGCCATGCACCCTATCTCTTTATACTCATGTCTACTCTCTACATCTGTCTGTCAATCCCACTTCTCCTTTGCCAAAACCTTTCTCTGCATACTCCCCTGTACTTTTCATTCCACCACCATGTGTGTAGGAGCAGTCACCATCTGGGCATCATGTCAACCTGTGTCTGATTGAGCATAGTAGATCACAGGTGCATTAATGTAATGCTGAGTATGAGTACTAATAGGACACATCCACTGAGGTCAATCGGAAGACCATCACCACATATGTCTGTGGACTCACAGGCAACTATCCAACCCACCCTGCAATGGAGGTCAGTCACAGCACATACACACACACCATAGCTACAGACAACCATCTTTGGACATGCTTAGGGCAAACATCACTACCCTGGCTCAACATCAGTGTAGAAGGATATGCACACCACATGCACCCCTACTCTCACCATTAATCAGGTGCAAACTGCCTACTTACACATAATGTTATGCATTTCCATACAATTCTGCTAGGTACTGGAGTATTATTTGATGTAATGTTGTGGCTACTGATACTCATTACTAGTGAGCCATCTCTGTAAAGAACTATGGACAATGTCTGATGTCCTGTAATGTGTTTTTCCCTGTTTATGTCTTTCAGGTGTGATGCAGAGCCTTCCAGCCTATGATGTCCAGGAGACAGCAGCCATAACTGAGACCATCCTGGAACACTATCACATCCTTTTCAGTCGGGGTCAACAACATCAGCAGGAGAGGACAGCCTCTGGGAAGACCTCACACAGAGAGTGAACACCTTGGGGAACCATGGCAGCATGTACGAACAGATCAGGCACAGAGCAACTGACCTGATACTGCATGCACAGCAAAGGGCTGCTGCAGTGGTGAGGGACTGTCATGCTACTGGTGGGGGGGTGGTCAGCCAGAGAGGCCCCACTTACAGCAATGGAAGAGCTCTTTGCCAACATGTATATATGTATGGAGATGCATATATGTGGACAAATCTATACATAATACACACACACACACACACACACACACACACACACACACACACACACACACACACACACACACACACACACATATATATGCAGAGAGAGTGAGAGATACATCCACTTATATATCCACATATATGCAGAGATATATATCTATAGAAAGGTGAATACATACATACATGTATACATAAATATATGTATATGTATACATAAATATACAGAAATATATGACAGCTACAAACACATGCAATCTGAGGGGCATGCTGCTGCACACTAGACGTCTACATCTGAAAATGCACTCACTGGACTTATTCCTTAAAATGGGGAACTATGACATCTGCGCTGTAACATAGACCTGGTTAAAGGCAGCAGGAAGCACTCCTGCACTACCAGCCTATTACCCATTCCACATCTCTTGGCTGCAGAACTGTGACTGAAGCTCCAAAGGTTTTGGTGTTTCCATACTTATTAAGGACCTGCTGGCATAGCTAACATTGGGTAGAACAGTGGATCAGGTGGTAGCCTGCTATAGGTCCCCAAACATGTCCCAACACGCACTCCATGTCCCTAAACTCCCTGGAAGATAATATTGTCCAACCTAACACTCACATACTGGTTGACATCAACTAACCCATGATTATCTCGGAAAGCTACTCATGTACCAATGCACATGCCCATCACATCGATCTGGTCCTTCCTAACATGGGCGACTGTTGCTCGACACCAAGAGACAACTCCCTTTGTTATATCTGAACACAAATTAATCAACTTTGGAAATCCCTGGCCCTCCCACACCCCCCTGCACAGGTAACCACCATTAAAAGCCTTTCTAATGCTGAATATGGCCTCTTCACGACAGCCATGCAAATGGAGACTAGGTGCATGACAGCTGAATCAAACAACAATGTACTATGAACATGTACAAACATGCATAGGTACTGCCATACCCACTACAACCAGGACCCTTACCTCCAATAAAAGGAAGCTGATCTGGTAGTTCCCTGCCATACAGGCACTGTACAACAGAATGAGGGAACCAATGTGGAATAACGTGACGTCCCAAGACTGGAAACTAACCCTTATAAGCCTCAATTGAAGGTTGAGGACCCTCATCAAATACTACAATCTTAGCTGTGAAAACAGAATTGGAGCACATAGTGAAGACAACCACAAGGTCTCATATAGTTATGTTAAGAATCTCCATTGCAATAGCAAGATTTATTCTCAGCTACTAAACAATGGAACCTCTCAGACTGAGCCAACAAATACTGCCAATATACTGGCTGGCATCTTGAGTGCAAACTTTACCCCTCACACCCCCCCCCAAAGGACCAATCACAATACCAGTACTCCACCATACATCCAGTATTACTGCAGCACAAGTTAAAACACCACTGTCCAAGGCCAAGAGTACAGCTTCTATGGGACCTGAGAACATCCCTGGCTGTGTTCTACATGAACTACAGAGTGACCTGGCACCTTACCTGTGTACCCTGTTCAAGCACAGCCTCACCTCAGGCTTTGTCCCTACTGAATTGTACACTGCTACAGTCACCCCTCTCCACAAGCGAGGAGTAACTACAGACCCTGGGAAATACTGCCCCAACTGCCTGACAAGTATGTTATGTGAAGCTATGGAATGCATCATTATGCACTTAATAAACATGGATGTGGGAATCTGCAGACTCAGGATCCCACACAGTTTACCTTTATGAAGGGTAGGTCATACCTGCTCATTCCACCTAGTCAACTTCTTGGTGTCAGTCACCTGAGCTGTGGATGAAGGTAAGGTGACAAATACAGCCTACATTGATCTGACCAAAGCCTTTGATAACATTCCCCACTCACTAACTAGGTGGGAACAGAGGCACAAACACAGGAGTAGATTGGACATACTGCTGTCATACATTGAGACAGTTGCAGATATCACTGGGTTTGTTGTAACATGCTTTATGAGGAATATGATGTTGGTAATACCCATAGATGTGAATATTTACTGACTGCATTCCCCAGAGTCCACAACTGATTTACCAAGGACACTAACTGTCTGGTGAACACACAAAACATAACAGGAAGACATGTGACCAGTCTGTGGACTGCATGCCTTTGGAGAGGTATGTCAGAGACATATCACTGTGAGTCGTGACATCACACATGAAATGCATGTCCACACAAATCCTGTCAATCTATCAATCCACCATGTGTATAACAGCACTGATGACATAGAATCTGTTCACAAATCTGAGATATGTCCCCCATGTTAGTTGGCCATCTCCACGTGTACTGTCCTGTGACATATTGCCACCCACTGTATGTGAATCTGTAGGCCACCACCTCTGTAATGTCCCTCACACATGCAAGGAAATGGGGCAAGGCCCACATTAAGGAATATCCCATATGTCGGAACTATCAGCAGTGTCCAGCCCCATAGCACAATACAATGTGAGCACCTACATAATGGTATGGCTGTAGCAATACCTGACATCTGCACATCTGTACAGAGGACAGACAGTAAGTAGATAGCCAACAGGTTATGCATTAGGATGAATGTTTTGCAAGATACACGTCTGAAACTGAAAGGTATGCCATTAGTACATGGCAGTAGTCCTCAATGACATGTCCAAAAAACATAGTAGTCTACAGTTAATATCAACATATTAGATCAATATCCAATAGGAGATACATTATAACATACAGCTCAAACACCAAGAACAAGATAGTCAGCACTTAGAGACGAGCTTTGCATGCAGGGGTGTATGGTTCCAGTACTACAATCTGCAATCTACTCTTACTTGAAAAAGCACTGTTAAAAGTACTAACGTAATGATTCAATATGTGTTAAACTATTTCTGTCAACCAGTGCACTGTAGCTGGTGTAACATGCAAGTGTGACTGCATATAACCTGGGATACTACCCATGTATGAAACAAATCCAAAGCAAAAAGATTGTGGTACTACCCATGTATACCCAGGTGCCCCATACAGTAATCTCACACCCCTTGCATCTGTAATGACAGCACATAGAAGCATGTTATGTACAGGAAATGAAATATACTTTCCTAAATGTAAATGCTAAGCAGATGTGTGTACTGGTAAGCATGATGTAAGTGCCCATTCATCTGACTGTATGTTAATGGCACTTAGCTTCACGCAAACCCACAAAAACCCACTTAAAGCTGCTTTAAAGCACCTTATTCACCCTGTCTCCTCAGCCCTTGTTCTGTCCAGCAACAAAATAAATAGCCCATGCAGGTCTTGATCGCAGGACCCTGTACACTATAGTCACAGCATTTAACCAATGAGCCATCTGATCTATGAAGATGGCTGTTGGTTTTTTAGATATATCATTCAGTACACATATTGAATAGCAGTGAACAATTGCATTGACTACTGCAATTGTTTAGTACTTGTAAGTGAAAATAGTGTTGAATCAGTCATGTTCTTATATATAAATTTACACATTTCAGATAAATATGGTGGGAAACATCTGAGAAGGTATATACAACACTCATGTTTACATATAAAGGGATGTATATATATATATATATATATATATATATGTGTGTGTGTGTGTGTGTGTGTGTGTGTGTGTGTGTGTGTGTGTGTGTGTGTGTGTGTGTAAATCTATATATACATATTCATACACACACACACACACACACACACACACACATATGTATATATACATATATATTTATATATTTCCATATATCTCCCTATATATATATATATATATATATATGTGTGTGTGTGTGTGTGTGTGTGTGTGTGTGTGTGTGTGTGTGTGTGTGTGTGTGTGTGTGTGTGTGTGTGTGCATGTGTGCATGCATGTATATATATATATATATATATATATATATATATATATATATATATATATATATATATATATATATATATATATATATATATATATATATATATATATATATATATATATATATATATATATATATATATATGTGTGTGTGTGTGTATATATATATATATATATATATATATATATATATATATATATATATATATATATATATATATATACACGTATATATATATATATATATATATATATATATATATATATATATATATAGATGTGTGTGTGTGTGTCTATACATAACATATGCCCATGACATGTAGTTGTGTCATACCTCAGCACCATAACTCTCAACGTCTTAGTGCAAGGGAACGTGATGTATGTATTGCAGTTATAAATGTAGAATGTTGCTACAGTGACAGGGGTTGTATCAACATACATGTTGTGAAGGAAGGCTCTTCTGAAACTGGCTTGCACACCATCAGTTACTGATAGACATCATAAAGTCATCATAGTGAAGTACCACACAAATCACAGTTATGATCCTGTGGAAATACAGAAAAAATATGTGCAATAAACATGGACAGTCTTAAACAATCTGGTCAGTCAGGAGGTATTTACAGAACTCCTTAGTGTAAGAAATCTGTTACAAACTGGACAAAGGGGATGTTGAAAGCCATGAAAATGGGGATATATCACACATACTGGACTAGATAAGCTCACACAGTTGATGCATTCACACCCTCCTGTCTGTCCTAACACATATTAACTGGAGGAGCAGAGGTCCCAAGCCACATACTTCCCACTAGTTAGTGACATACATCTTCACAGCAGCCCACTGCTTTGTCAGAAATACAAAACACGTATGCTGGCCTGGCAACAGTACATCTGACAAATATCTGGACATAACATCACACTAGGGTAAATACACTGAGCTGCTAGGCATGTCATCAAGCACTGTCTACACTATAAGCAGACTGCCACAACACTAACTCAATTTAGTATGGGGGAATACACATGTAATTGCAAATATAGCAGGCACTACAGGTATGTAACAGCACAGAGTAACAGACATCAGTGTGAACGTGCATACCCACAATCCATCTCAACACAGTCACAGTCACATAATGGTAAGCCTAAGTAACAGTACAGTATATGGACTGTGTGAACAACAGTCATCATCATGTTTGCCACTCACACACTAACCCAACATATACTGGCCCAATTCACAGTCTGATGCCTGACTGTGGTATGGGGCTTGTCTCAGTCTGGCCCTACAAACATACAGGCTAATAGGGTATCAGAAACTGGAGCAGCACGCAACGTCAGATAGATCAGGTCCAAGAACACTGACATCTACCCCAGTCTGTACATAGGTCATATAACATGATGACAATACACTGCTACATAATACAGACACTCTGTCAACAATCACCATAAGTACACAGATCTCACTACTGCACAGACTACAACAGAATGGCCAGATTTTGTCCTCAAATATTAGGCCTCCTATACATTACCTGTCTGGCAGTCTGATATATCACTGGCTTGATATCAGGAATTATGTCAGTAAATAATGGCATATTGTACATATCCACCTCTTACTGTATGACATAGAAACAAAGGGTGACAGACTTGGGGGACAGAGGCAGAAGCAGAGGGCCAATATTGACATATTGCAGTTATAAACTGAGAACATTGCTGGTATAACAGGGTCTGTTGTGACATATCTCTTCTGAGGGATATGAAGTCAGTAACACACAGCGATGCTACAATTTACTGACTACAATCATCAGAGTATGCTACTGTATTTATAAAGACAAGTAATGTGTGAGTGACACACCAAATCTAAGACTCCAAACTCTGGCCAGTCTGCAGAGAGCCCTACAGGTGAGAGTTTTCTCAACCACATAACACTGTCATGCCAGACTTTAAATCATGCAGAACAGCCATATCCACACAAACCCTGTTAAACCAACATTACTTCAAATGTAAGACAGCAATACCTACATTCTGTCTCCATGTCTGGAACATCTTCCTCCAGTTTGTTGGCCTGTCTCCACAGTGTTTGTTGTAAGAAGTATTTCCAACTACCCTCTGTGATGCTGTTTGTCACACATCCACATGAAGTCCTGCTCACAGTGAAGGATAAGGGTCAAAACCCACTTGCAGTACTTACTTATAGGGGTGTGTTTCCATGCAATTGGCTATAGGAATGATACCACAGCTGTTCCATGTGCAATTAGCAGGTGGAGGACTCCAATTTGTGCACAGGCCATCAGCTTATCATGAGCATTACCTACCAATATCAAGCTCCTGCCTATGCAATACAGATGCATTTTCCCACATGTACCAGAGAGGGGGTGAGAGAGAGAGAGTGAGAGAGAGACAGAGGGAAAGAAAGAAAGGATGAGAGAAAGAGCCAAGCATGTTAGTGTATGATCTGTGTGTGGATGGAGATATCTGGGTATTATAATGGTTGCCTATATATACATTTATGGCTGTGGATTGTCTTCAAAAACCTCTACGGTGTTTGACAACAGTTGGCCTTGTAATGTGTCATTGGGACATATTGGTCCTCAATATGAAAATGTAGCAAAACCCACACTGCAATGGATCTTGTTATTACACAATCACACCAACACCCACACAGGATACTGCTGACACGCACACGCTCACTTGCCAATACTGTGTTTTAAACCCCTACCTGGCTATGTATTGGTACTACAGTGTTACGCAGTTATTGCAGGCGCTACAGAGCTTATATGTTGGAGAGCACTCCAAAGGTATCTTTGAAGGTGAGTGACATCAGCTGCAGTGCTAAAGGAGGGGAGAGGGAAGCGTAGGAAGTATGAATGATCACAAAATCAGGTGTCAACAAAGACACACACACACACACACACAAACTATCACAGTTGCCAGGACCAGGATTAGAACTCCTACCTAACTAGTTTGTAGGAAGTGTAAATGACCACAAAATCAGGTGTCAACAAAAACGCACACACAAACGCACACAATATCACAGTTGCTAGGACCAGGATTAGAACTCTTACTAATTAGTTTGCTGTACGATATTATTATGCACTTATCACAAGCACCACAGAGGTTATATGTTAAAGAGTTGTCCAAAGGTATTTTTGAATGTGAGCGACATCAGCTACAGTGCTAAAGGAGGGAAGAGGGAAGTGTAGGAAGTATGAATGACCACAAAATCAGGCATCAACAAAGACACACACACTCTCACAAACATTATCACAGTTGCCAGGACCACAATTACAGCTCCTACCTAACTAACTTGCTATACTATGTTATTACACAGTTATAACAAGTGCCACAGAGCTTATATGTTGAAGAACTGTCCAAAGGTATCTTTGAAGGTGAGTGACATCAGCTGCAGTGCTAAAGGAGGGGAGAGGAAAGTGTAGGAAGTGTGAATGATCACAAAATCAGGTGTCAACAAAGACACACAAACACAAACTATCACAGTTGCCAGGACCAGGATTAGAACTCCTACCTAACTAGTTTACTGCACTACATTATTACGCAGTTATCATGAGCTCCACTGAGCTTATAGCCCTGAGACTTGGCCAAAGGGTTCTTTCAAGGTGATTGACATCAGCAGGCATGCCAAAGTAGGTGAATGGCAGGTGTAGTGGTGTGAATGTCCTCAAAATCATTCATCTCCACACATACACACACACACACACACACACACACACACACACACACACACACACACACACAATCACCAGGACCAGGATTAGAACTACAACCTAACTAGTTTGCTACACTACAGTATTATGCAATTATCACAAGCACCACGGAGCTTAAAGGGCTGAGATTTTGTCACAGGGTTATTTCAAGGTGACTGACATTAGCAGGCATGCTAAAGTAGGCCAATGGCAAGTGTAGTGGTATGAATTGCCTCAAAAATAATTCATCTCTACACACACACTCACAGTTGCCAGGACACAGATTAAAACTCCTTTCTAGCTAGTTTGCTACAATATAGTCCTACACAGTTATCACAAGCACCACAGAGCTTATAGGGCTGATGCTTGGCCGATGGTTTATTTCAAGGTGACTGACATCAGGCAGAGTGCTAACATGGGCAATGGGAAGTGCAGTGTGTGTGAATGGTCAATAAATCATTCCTCTGGAAACACACACACATACACACACACACACACACACACACACACACACTCAGTCACACACAACTTTACATTTGACAGGACTGAGTATAAAAATTCTACATGAATACTGATTTATACTATCATCTTACACAGTTATCACAAGCACCACAGACACTATAGGGCTGAGGGCTACCAAACAGAATGTGTACAATGATTAATATCAGCACATCATGTGATATCAACCAATTGGATGTGTAGTGGGTGGGACAGGCCTCATAATGGAATTCTCTCTGTCACAGTCTGTCTCTCTCTTCCCCACATCTTTGTGTGTGTATGTTTGACATATTATAGTGTGTTGGCCTTGGATATGTGTGAGTATTCCTATCTAATGTGTGTGTGAAGCATGAATGGTGTACAATCTGGCATGTATGCACAGACATCTGCGAATGATACATATGTATAGTCCACTGTGTTGTCAGACATGGGCTTAATTTCTCTAAGTGTAGGAGCATGCCCAGTATGACCTTCTGTATTGAGTGTGTGAATCCATTCCAGGTAGGGCTGTACTCAAGTCCAGGCTTTGGTGTTCTACACATACAGCTAGCAACCTGTTTCTGCAGGATATCTGTATATAGGTTGACAATATGGCGTCACAATGGGCGACAGATAGAGGGATACTGTAACTATTGCTGTCTGTACTGCTTGTGTTATATGGTTGGTGTTAGTAAAGATATTCAGACATATGTACTGTTTTACACTGTGATGTAGTATGTCATCAACTACTGACATATATAATTATTTGCTCACAGTTATTTACTGGGAAATACCAGATGAATGAAGCTGGGTCCAGTAGTGTGGTCCAAAGCCTACACATTCTTACACACTCCTGCCATTCTGGAGGAGTAGCTACAGACACTTGCTGATGGGTCTGTGTAAATGGTCCAGCACTTTGATACTATGGTGTCTGAGGATCCCCTTCTTGTACATATATCAACTTAAAAGAATGGCCATATCCTGCTGTGGCCATAACGCTCAGCTGTACCCAGGTTACCCAGAGGCAGGGCTCATATATATGGTAGGTTCCCCTTCACATTGTGGTTTACAACCAGTTTGGAGCCACCCATTACTGTGTTTGCAGGCAAGGGTAGTATGGGCACACATCAGAGTTTCAGACTTCACACACTCCATGACATCCATGCGTTTACACCCCCCCACTCTGTTATTCTATCCTCTTCCTAATATTATGCGAGCAATATCTAAGAAGTATCCCTATAGTTGACCCTTCATCCCAGCAGTATTCATGGATTGGTCCGCAGTCCATGCAGTGGGACATGGGGGGCATGCTACTTGGATTTGTCAACATGGCCTTGCATTTGTGTTCTGCTGACTGTGTTAGGTTGTTAGTTGTGATCTCATGAGATACCATACACTGGCACTACGGGTGAGGCACAAGCATTTGACAGAGGACTGTAGGCCATTTGGTGGTGATGCAGGCCATCTGTAGCAGGCCACTGGATTCTGTCACTCCTACATTCCCAGACTGTGAGCCAGTGGATTCCCCTGGGGTGACAGGGTAAGTGTGCAATGTTTTAATTGCAATAGTTCCTGTCCATATTGATCCATTGGTCTGCATGCAGTCAGGGTGCTGCTTACAGCTAAGGACACACCTGCATAGGGCAGCTCTTCAGCATGCTGCATGCTGTGGGTATTCCCATACAGAAGTAGGGTCATACTGTACTCATTCCCAACAGCAAGGATATGACCTGTGATACACCTGTGGCTGATGGTGGGGTGAGCTGAGTGTATGTGTGATATGGAAGCTACTTGCAGCTGACTCACAGATATACCTGGGACATTCCCCTTATGCTGCCTTGTGTAGGGACAGAGGCAGTCTCTCATTACTTCATAACTGTGGTTTTTGTGGTCTGCCAGTGATTGGCCAGACTACATCAGTATTCCATACCATAAGAAAACATATATATGATTTTTGGTTTGGTTGGTATTGAGTGTAATTTATAAACACACATACATTTTAAAATTGACACTGCGAATACCACACATGGAATGAATTAACAAACACAATACTTTAACTTATGATTACTTAGAGTTTAGTAATAGAGTTTTGTGAATATTGGTCTAGCATTTTATATAAGTTTATCATTGCTAGCATTAGTTTTGTGGAGAAGTTAATTTAATATTTTACATATAACATTTCGTACATTTTATAAGATTACAATTATTATTATTAGTTATATAATATTTATTATATATTGTACATTATTATATATTATTCATTATTAATTTGTAGATTGACACAAGAGACATTTATTCCCATTCACACACACATACTGTATTAGTTTACATACATTTTATACATCTTAAATATTCTTTGACATCCTTGTATACAGGGTTGGATTTGCGAGCGCACATCATACGCTGTTCCTTTGTGTGCATTTCTTGCATTTCTTGGCAGTATAAACATGCAGTCATTATGCACATATATGCATATATTCTTTGTCCAAATATTTATTAACCTTCTGTTCGGCACACACACAAAAATTGTTTTGATTGTAAAACATTGCTTTGTTGGTATTGTTTTTAAAGTTTCTTTTATGTAGGCATGCTGCCTCTTTAATATTTCAAATGGTTTTAATTGCTTACATCACTGACAAAAATTATTTAACCAGCAGGAAGTGATGTGTAAACTGTTTGAAAAAGTTTGGCAGGAGCCAAACGAATGCGCTTATTTGATATTGCCTGACATTCGTTCTTTGTAGATTTACTTGTCTTTATTAAACTTTTGTCGAGCAAGTCCGTTTTTCTTAGTTTTGCTTTGTTTCATTTGGTTTTACTCTTAATGTCTTAGTATTCCATACTACACAGACAACTAATGTGCTGCTAACTTGTCTGTACAATTCCAACGTTGTGTGCAGCTGACAGTTAAATTTTATGCACTCTGTCTAGGGTACTTCCACCTGTGTACTCTGTGTATGTATGGGCCCACATTCATGGCATGTCCATCTTTCAGATGGTGACAGATATTGACATCTGGACAGTGCTTGTGGATGATTGCTGACATGGGTATTGCTGAGAAGCATTGTGTTTGGAACTGCAGTTGTTGGAACATGGCCCTGTCAACCACAGTACTTTCCATAGGCCACCAAGACACAACCCTCCATGCCTACATGCTGACCACTTTCAGACAATATTGAACACACAACAACCTAACACACGGACCTCTGCATATTGTATACATGCAACAATCTATCCTGTAGACTGGGCCAGTTCAGGTAATCTGTTCTCCAGTGATACTACTCCTCACACTTACATGTTACTGCATTTCTACATAGGATGGGGGGCACACCTGACAACTTTAAACTGTGCTGAGACTGCTGCTATGCCAGGTACTCTCTTGGCTTCTCTTTGTCACACTACAAAACTTGTAGAACTTGTAAAACCACACACGAATCACTAAAAACGCTAAGATCTCAGGTAAAGGATGGATAACGGAACCTATATCCAAGTATTTGCAGAAGAAACTATCTAGATATTTATCAAAATGTACTAGTGTCATAAAAGATACAGCACATTTTTTGGAGAAGCTTTCTAAATGGTACGAACAAGGAAATAATTCCAATTTCTTGCTTGTGACTTTGGATATAACTTCTTTATTTACAGTCATTCCGATAGATTATGGTGTGGAAGCGATAAGAAGTTTTCTTTGTACAGAAACAGATGTACAATCTAAAGAAATAGAGAATATCTGTATGCTTTTAGAAGTGGTTTTGACAAAAAATGTGTTTATTTTTGATAGCATTCCTTACCTGCAAATTACTGGAGTAGCCATGGGCACATCAGTAGCAAATACATTTGCGAATTTAGTGCTCTATCAATAGGAAAATGAGTATATATTGAGTGACCATAATGAGCTTAACAGCAAAGTAAAGTCATACTGTAGGTTTGTGGATGACTGTTTTTTTGTCTGGAATGGCACTGATATAGAGTTGAGAAGTTATGTCACATATCTAAATACAACCACAAGTTTTTTGAAGTTTAAAATGGTTTCATCACCTGAAAGCATTGTATTTTTAGATGTGAACATATATAAGAAACAAGATGAATTAGAAACCATGATCTATAGGAAAGAGGTGCATGCGAATATGTACTTAAAAAGAAACAGCATGCATGCTCCCCATACGTTTAAAGGTATTCTTAAATCACAATTCATAAGAGCTAGCAAATTGAATACCGAGGAAAATAACTTTATAGATCAAGAAAACTTGATGAAGGGTGAATTTATTAGGAATGGTTACCCTATACAAATTATAAATACTATATATAATGAGGTTCTTTCAGGCAGGAAAGATAAGTATAAGCCTATTTTTGGTAAGGATCCTATGTTACTAGCACAAGGTACGCATGAAAATATTGATAGGAATATAATAAGATATGTGACTACATTTAATGGTAACACAAAAGAAGTTTGTGATATTATAGAAAAAAACTGGATAATTTTATTAGCAATGCCTGAACTAAAGGATTTGATAGGTCCAAAACCAAAATTTGCTTTTAGGAATGAGGAGACCTTAAAACAAATGCTGTGCTATAAAGATTTTAAGAATAAGGACATAGTATCTTATGGCAAAAAAGGAACATATAAATGCTTTAATTGTACCTGTTACATGGATATTTTTGATAAAGACGAAGTCTTTCAGCATCCAGTAACAAAAGAAAGGTTTACCTTTAACCGTTTAGCAAATTGTAACACGACAAAGCTAGTATATCTAGCAACATGCACAATGTGCATTGCATTTTATATAGGAAAAACTATGAGAAAATTAAAAGACCATATAATTGAACATGTCAGAAATAAAAAGGAAAGTAATAAACAATGGTCTTTTTAAACATATTATAGACTTCAGTGCACATACATTTAGATTTAGGGGTATAAATGTAATAAGTATGAATCCAAGAGGGGGTGATATAAATAATGAACTTGAACTGAGAGAATATGAATGGATTGTTAGGTTGCAAGCAGACTCACCACCAGGCCTAAATAGTACTGTTAGCTTAAAGCCGATACTGGTAAAAAGACAGAGAGATAATATTTGATGGAAATTCTATGTGCTTTTTACATTTTATTTATAGGTTTATTATTTATGTATATAGTTCTGCATTTCATTATGCCTTGACATCTTATGATATTTATATTTATATATAATGCAAGTAGAAACTAGTCATTATTAAATTTTAATTGTTATAAAATGAACAGGATTTGGTAGGCTGACTGTATCATGTGATTTTAATTGAACCTCTATTTAAAACTTGAAAAAGTTCACTGTTTTTATATGCTGATGAAGGGTGGATAACCTGAAAGCTTCTTATTAAATCTTAGCGTTTTTAGTGATTCGTGTGTGGTTTTACTCTCTTGGCTTCCACATCATTTTGTATTCTGATGTATCATGCAGACTGGAGGCATATCAGTGGAGTACAGATCTTAGGTTTTATTGACCTATATTTCAAGTTCAGACTTCTTAGCCTTCAGAACTAACATACAACTGCCAGACCTGTTGCAGTCTGTCTGGGTAGGTCTGGAGGGGTGAGGTTTACCATTGCCATAAATTGGAGGCCTTAGCCCAGCCTTTCTTTATGGTCATCTGCACCTGTCCTGCTGGCTGAGGCTGATGGTGGGTATGTGAGCCTCACTGACATGCATGTGTTTGTCCTATGGACACATATTTGGGCCACCACACGTACTGCAGTGGGATTTGTCACGTTGTCTAGTACTGCCTAGTGTGATGACACCAGTATTTGTTATGGATTTCATACTGCCCATATAGGTGTCCAGTATCTGCTGCCATCCCATTCAGCCACCCGATTCCCTTGCATGATCACATCCATACCATACATACAACTATCAGAACATACTACTGCATTCAGTAATTGATAGGAAGAGTGACTTACTTTGTGACTGGACCAGTATTGAGGATGATTCTGGAGGGATGACTATGTTGGATGCACATAGTACACTCCCTATACATGGTAAAGCACAGGTAGTGTCATGTTTGGCATCCCTTTTACTGTGTGTGCGAGTCAGAGAGAGGTGTCATTCCCTGGGTCCCTACCATGTCAGTGTATGTGCTATGCATTGTCTCTTTGCCAAGGCCTGGGCATACTGGGCATGCCTCCTTCTGCCTACATGGGCAGGCTCAGGTGGTTCTTCCTCTGAGTCCCTCTGTGCCTGTGCTGGCCTTGGCAATGGTGGGGGGCTTTGTGGCGTTGCCCCTTGATGTTCCTGCTGCAGCTGTTTATGCAGGATCATATTGTGTAGCATGGCACATACTATGAACATTTGTGTACATCTATCTGGAGAGTACTGCAAGGCTCTACTGGATATGTCCAGGCAGTGGAACCGTGACTTGAGCATCCCAAACACACACTCTATTATGATTCTGGTTTGTGCGTGTGCCTCATGATGGAGTTCATGTTCAGGTGTGTGTGCATTTCTGATGGATGTCATCAGTCATGACTCCAGTGGGTAGCCAGCATCCCCCACTAGGTGGCAATATAGGATGTCCCCACTGGCAAATGACTGGTACAGCTGTGTCATATGACAGATGTGGGAGTCGTGATAGCTTCCACAGCTGCCAGCACACACATTCATGATAATGCCATGGGCATCACACACAACCTGATAGTTGATGGAGAGAAATCCCTTGTGGTTTAAGTAGACCCTACCTTGCTCACCGGGTGGTGCTTTGATGCATGCAGTCTATAGCACCCACTACCTCAGGGTATTCTACTATTTGGTAGAAGAGATGCATACTGCTGGTCAATGCCTCACGGGTGATGGTGAAATATATGTGCTTGCCGGCATGCGCTGACATGGCATCCAGGAACTGGTGGAGTACCATGGATGCTGATGCATGTGAGATCCCCATGATATCCCCAGTTGCCCTTTGGAAGGTACCTGTGGCTAGTATTCTTAAGCCTACCCATACCTTGGTATCCACTGGGATGGGTTCCCCTCTGTTGGTTCTGTGTGTGAGGCGGGGCCGGCACAGCTCAACAATTTGCTGTAGAATGTCCCTGTCCACCATGTAGTGCTCCACTATCTCCAGCTCATGTAGGTCCTGATATGTTACCCTGGGTCTGTATACTCTTCTCCTCCTCCTCACTGTGGGATGGATGTCAGCATTTACATCCTCATCACCCTCTGCCTCTTGCACATATTGATGTAAGAGAGTGACAGCAGCCCCTATCATTTTGTTAGTTTTGTCAGGTAAAATGTCCCCATCTGTGAACACCAGTGGTGTAGAGTTTGTGGAAAAAACAGAGTGAAAGGGATTTGCATAGTTTATAGTACTGTGCTAGTCTGGGCTGCTCCTGTATAATTAGCTGATTCTGATACATTTCACCTGCCAGCTATGCTAGTTCTCCTTGATTGCCTTCCTATTGCTGCTTTCCCTTCCCATTGCTTTCCTGTTTAAACCCTGAGGTGTGCTGCACATACCCAGTGCTCAGATGTGAACTGAGCTGCTATTTCCTGTTTTTTTTTTTTTTTTTTTTGTTTAAAACCCGGTGTGCATCGCACACACCCATTTAAGCAGGGAAAACGGTGCTAAACAATGTGAGACACACCCGTTCCTTAGCTCTGCTTAGCTAAGAGCAAACACGGGCCGCAGGGCTTCAATAAGGTTACACCAAGCATGACACACCCCCTACTGAAGTCATCCTCTTGTCCTGCCTACATGACTCCCTATTCCTGCACCTGCATGATTAGGTGCAGGCTTCCACTAGGTTGAAATCTGTGATTCAGTATAGGTCCCTTCATTTGCATACCCCAGTGTGCAGGTCCATAGTTACAATTCCCAAGCACACCCTTTTCCCTTGGCAACCATTACTTCCTTGTCTTGTTTACAGTCTGCCTGCCATTGACTATAATGGCAGAATGCATATTTCTGTTAAATGGCAGATTTTCCCTTTTTTGTTTTATTTTTGGCACCCCCATGTTTGCGCACCGCTGCCCTTAGCTTCAACGACTGAGATCAGCCAAAAAAATAAATAAAAGTTTTATTTTTAAAAGAAATATGTGGCTTTTCATGCCAATGGCCTTATATTTGGCCATTGGCTTGTCTGTTCTACATAATCCATGCTTTTTACTAGTTGTCATGCCTCTGTTTTGTCAGATGCAAAAATGTATTCAGCTACTAGCCGAATGCATATTTGGAATGACACTGTTACCATACGGAATCTGTTTAGCTTGCTGGATTGCAAAATCACCTCATTTGTATGGTTTTCACCAGCAAATGAGGTGATTTGCATACTGAATGGAATTCTGTGCAGGAACAGCATAGGGCCGCTCATGCATGCAAAAATGGCCCTATCCTGGATCGCACGGCAGCCATATTGCATGCAGGAGTTGCTATACTGTTCCTGCATGGAATTTGGCCATTTGTGAATCTGGCCCTTTATCTTTTTTCTAGTTATGGAACATAATCATTGCACTCCATACACTACATAAAAATACTCTCAGGAATTTGCAAGCCTCTGAATGATTTCCAAAAATGTTAACCAAGCTCTTTGTGTACGTTGAAATTAACATTAGTACTGTATTCCAGCTGAACCAGGAGTGGTGTGACAATTAGTTGTCCTTTAATTTGAGATAATGCTATGAAGGATGTTGCATGTCAGGTTGTGCACCTTATGGCTTGCAGCAGATTTTATTGTTGAGAAAACGAAGAGGTATGCTTTGTATTTATCAATAGCTTGATTATCACTGTTCATTAAAGAGCATTCTATGGGGTGCATTCGGAGTCAGTGATGTCAGAGCAATGGTAAACCCTAGTATCAGTATAGCAATAACAGGTTATTCAGAGATGTGCAAAAGCCACATGGACAAAAGCTTATTAGTGGTTCATTTCTGGGTCTCAATCAAACACATAGCATGTGTAGAGCAACTTCACTAGTGTAGTGTTCCCCCTATTACTCCTCGCAATGCTGTTATACAGATACCTACAGACACATGCACACATGTGCATGTGAGTGCCCACACAGAGTCTCAAAAGCACATGCGCGCGCACACACATACACACACACACACGTACACAGATATGTGCAATACCTCCATTCCTGCCATATAAAAAAGATAGTTTACATTCACATCCCTTTGCTCTTAAACAGTGTGGTAGACCTTTTCTTTGAATTGCTCTATCAAAGTATTTTGATTCAGGTATAAGGCTCTGTGGAAAGGCACATGATTAATTTGCATTGGCTGTGCCCCTGGACTTCTATATTTGCTTGTGGTGAGGTCTGATAGGCGGCTTTAGTGTTACCCACCTGTGGCTCTGAGTCAAAAAAAGTATTGCACTATGAAAACTGTTGGAAACTGGTTTCCACAGTACTCTATATGTTTCTGAATGCCCCCTTCCCCCATATACATATTTTTCAACCTGCAGACAAAAAAATCTGGACAGAGGGTTTTAAAAGGTAAGTATATCTAGCCAAAAATCTGGGCAAGTAATTAACACGAAATGGGCATACTTTGTAACATAACTCCTCCTGTTTCCAGTAGGATTGCGGGATGGCACCACTCAGAAATACACCCTGGGATTTATTAACAAGCATGTACACTTTGTGCATAGCCTACATGATTTGACTGTTAATGCAATTAGCAGGAGAGCTCATTGAAGATGCATACTGCTAAACACACTTACATGTTTTTCAGGGTCTATATTAGAACACCGAACATTTGAAATATCAAGTGTTCTAATATCGACCCATTTTCAGCAAACGCTGAAAATATCGAAGAAACAGAAAACCAAATTTTTTCCTAGGGAAAGAATTCGGTTGTCCGTTTCTGTTGCTTCGGTATTTTCAGCGCTCTGGTGGAAAGTTAGGGGTCGGGTTCAGGTAAGTATGCGATTGTGTGGACGTGTGGGTTAGAGTGGGTTAGGTGAGTTAGGATTAGGGAGCAGGTCAGGTAAGTGTGCGATTGTGTGGACATGAGGGTTAGGGCGGGGTAGGTGAGTTAGGGTTAGGACATGGGTGAGGTGACTGTGTAATAGTGACGGACCTCAGGGTTAGGGTTTGTGTTAAGGTAAGTGGATAGTTAGTGGTGTATGTATAGTTTAGTGTAGGGTTAAGTGTAAGAGTTTAGGTGTATGTGTGTGGATTGCTGTCTGTTTGGTGTGCTTGTGTTGTGTGCATGTGTTTTGGAACAGCAAATTTTTTCCCTATGAAAACATTTCCTGTTCTGAATGTTCGATGTTTTGTATTTTCAATTGCTAGGGTTCGATATTAGAACACTCAACATTTTGAATGTTTGGTGTTCTAATATAGACCCGTTTTTCAGCACCTTTCTGTGGCCAGTGGAGGTGTTAGTAGCCAAGAAAAGGTACAAGGAATCCTGAACATACAATATAAACAAATGTTGTAGCCTGTAGGCAAACCTAGTCAGTGAGCATGTACTGACTGATAATACAAAGCAAGAGCAGGTTTATTTAAATGATTAAGATGTACAGGAAGTCAAAAGTTGAAATTGTTCTCATATAGTGAGATTAGTGCAGTAATAAAAAAGAAGGGAAGTTAAACATGGAAACTGTTCTCATATAATGGGATTAGTACATAAATAAGAAAGCAGGGGAAGTTAAACAGGGAAAAGCTGCTCATATAATGGGATTAGTACAGATGTAAGAAGTGGGGGAGGCTAAACGGGGGAAATGTAACTCAGATAATTAAAATGTGATTATTTCACAAAAAACATTTTAACATACATAATTTTATATTAATTTAATAAAAATGAATCATGTTAACTTTATTGACCCATGTACATAAATAAAAACAGACATGCTGGTAAGGAATGTAAGAAGCACACAAAGCAAAAGTGTTAACAAAAGGGAGTATATGTGATAAAAATATTAATAATATACAGAGTTGAGATACTAGCAAGGACAGCAGATACATTAGAGGATATTTGCATATACTGCATTATTGCATATCAGATGTGAATAAGGAATTTTTCTATGTTGACTGACAGTACTGCTGTATTCTCCAGTTCATCATGTATGAACATGAATCAATGAATCCTAACGAATCCTTCAGCTGTTCTATCATGTACATCAGAAAGGGACATCTTTGTCATTTGTTGTCACTTGCAAACATACAAAGGGGTATTTTTCTTTTTAACATGTAAAGTAAAAAAAAACAAACAGAAGCATATACGGTAGCAACTATCGATTATAATATTAAGCGCTGGTCATGTGATATTAATTGGATTGTATTTAAAGGTTGAGCTGTGAATGTGTTTTTAGTCTGAAGAAGTCACATTTACCACTGACAAAAACATTTAATATTACAATAAATAGTTGCTATGGTATATGCTTCTGTCCGTTCGTTTTTTTATTTTCTAAGTTTGTAAATGTGTTGGTATTTTCACTTTTTAACATGTATGAAGTAAGCATCTGTTTCATATTAATATACATGCTAAATAGCAATAAAATAGCAATCCAAGTATATACATTTACATGTGTCACTATGAATGCTCTGTGACATGCTCAGTAATATTTGTGTCAGCATACATGTTCAGAAGGATGTCAATTATGAAACTGTAATATATGTCATCATATACTGACAGACATCCCCACATGATGACAGTGATTCACCAGAGGAAGGAATAAAATTATATTGTTTAATAGACCAGAAATATGGGCAATAAACATGGAAAAATCTGGCCGGTGACAGATATGCTCAGAACAGCTTAGTGTAAGAAAGCATAACCAAGCCTGGCAAAGTAGGGTGAGCCATGAAACTGTGGATTATCTGACATACTGGTGTAGATGAGCTGACACGTGATGCAGTAACACCCTCCTGTCTTTTCCAACATCTATTGAGTGGAATAGCACAAGTCCAAAACCCAGTGACTTCCCAGGAGTTAGTCATGTAAATCTTCACATCCCCCCACTGATGAGTCAGTCATACACAACGTTTATTTGGGCCAGGCTAGACTACACATCTGCCAAATATCTGGACATAACATCACATTAGGGAAAATACAGTGAGCTGCTAGCCATGTCAACAAGCATTATCCAAACTACAGGCAGACTGACACAACAAAAAAAAAAACAGTCTTGCTATGGGGGAATACACATGTAATTACAAATATACCAGGCACTCCAGGGATGTAACAGCACTGAGAAACAGACACCAGTGTAAAAGTGCATACAGTATAAGGAGTGTATGAACCAAACTGTCAGCATGTTTGATACTCACACATGACCCCTACATATAATGGCCCAATACACAGTGTAGTATGATGCCTGACTGTGTTATGGGGCATGTCACAGTCTTACCCTACAAAAATGTGACACTTGATAGAGCACCAGAAACTGGATCTGCATGCAAAGGCAGACAGAAAAGGAAACATAACTCTTACATCTACCCCCCCCCCAAGAAGTAACATATTCACAAAACACTGCTACACAGTCCTGACAGTCTGTCAACAATAGCCAGAAATACAAAGACCTCCCAGCTGTACACACTCCCAAAGAAAGCCCAGGCCGTGTCATCATACACAAGGCCTCTTACACATAAAGTGTCTGGCAGTCTGATACCTGACTGGGATGATATTATAAATGACTCACTAAGTAATGATATACCATATCTCTATGCCTCTGACTGCATGATATATGGACAAAGTTTGACATACTCATGGACAGAGGCCTAAACACAAGTCCAGGATGGAGATATTGCTGTTATAAACTGAGAAAGTTGCTGGTTTAGGTCTAATCCTATCCCCTCTGTCACACTCAGTGCAAATATGAACATCCCATACTCTGCAGTGTCCAGCCCTGAATCCTGCCTGTCTGTACAATCCCACTGTCTGCAACCAATACCATGGAGCCAATCACACTACCCTCCTGTAGACTTTATATATCACTCTTAATGGTACTTGTCTGTCACAAATAACTCCTCACTCCCCTTCCCACCACACACAACCTGCCTATACTCTCTCGTACACCTATCCCCCACACTGTCCATGACTCTGAATTGGTGTTCCCAAATAGTTAGACCTATCCACCTTCCAAACTGTACGCACTGCATTATCACCATTCCTCTATTCCCCACCCCATTCATACACATGTATTCTTACTTAGTCCTGCTGACCATCATTCCTCCCCGCTATACAACATAACCCCACCTCCCAAGGGTCTCCCAACCTGTCCCCTAATCTCACTACAGACCATGATGTCATCTGCAAACTGCACAGTCAACAGGGGCCCCTGCCTGATCATGTCAATCAACCTGTCCCTCACCACTGCAAATGTGAAAGGACACACAGCTGACCCCTGATATACTCCCACCTCCACTTTAAGTCCACCAGTCATGTCACTACCAGAAATCACTGCTGTCACACTAGCCTCCTACATATTCTGTGGTGTCTGACAGACTCCTATGAGACCCCTGACCACCACATACAATACCGAAACTACTCTCCAGGCAGCATGTCATATGCTCTCTGTAGGTGCACATAGACACAATGCAGCTGCATCTCAGCCTCAGTGCAGAGCTCCATCAACAGTTGTGGATCAAAATTTGCATCTGTAATGCTCTTACCTGGCATGAAACCATTCTGCAAATCATCAATCATCACCATGTTCTCAACCTAGCTGCCACCACACTTTACCATTACCTCATCCTGTGACTGATCAATGTTATCCCTCATTTGCTACTACAGCTCTGCAGACCACCCTTGTTCAGATAAGCAGTACCCATACATACTCGCCAACATCTCACACATTCTCTCCCTTTCCAAGATTACAGTAAACAATCCAGTTAAAAATACAACTGTCATGTCTCAGAAACACATCCAGGCATCCACAGGTTTGTGACCTGTAACAACAGCCTTTCCACTGTTAAACCCAATTATAGCTATCCTTACATTCTCCTTGATAATCTGTTGCATCTCCTGATTAACCATACCCACCTCAGCAAACCTTACCTCCCTCCCTCATTTTCCTCATGGAACAGGCCATCAAAGTGATGTTTCCATATGTCCTAAACACACTCCTAGCTTGCATGTTTCACCCATATTCCTTTATCACCCTTTTGTGCTGAACATCCTTCCTAGATATGTGCTTCTGTCTAGCCAATCGCTACAGGCCCTATACACCATCCATGCTGTCCAACATTACATACAACCACAGACTCCCCATCTGCATGTCAGACTCCACATGCATAGCCATGTCCAATACACTCTTTGCCATGCACCCCATCTCTTTATACTCATGTCTACTCTCTACATCTGTCTGTCAATCCCACTTCTCCTTTGCCAAAACCTTTCTCTGCGTACTCCCTTGTACTTCTTCATTCCACCACAATGTGTGTAGGAGCAGTCACTATCTGGGCATCATGTCAACCTGTGTCTGATTGAGCATAGTAGGTCACAGGTGCATTAATGTAATGCTGAGTATGAGTATTAATAGGACACATCCACTGAGGGCAATCGGAAGGCCATCACCACATATGTCTGTGGACTCACAGGCAACTATCTAACCCACCCTGCAATGGAGGTCAGCCGCAGCACATACACACACACCATAGCTACAGACAACCAGTTTTGGACATACTTAGGACAAACATCACCGTCCTGGCTCAACATCACTGTAGAAGGATATGCACAACACATGCACCCCTAATCTCACCATTAATCAAGTGCAAACTGCCTACTTACACATAATGCTATGCATTTCCATACAATTCTGCTAGGTACTGGAGTATTATTTGATGTAATATTGTCGCTACTGATACTCATTACTAAGGAGCCATCTCTGTAAAGAACAATGGACAATGTCTGATGTCCTGTAATGTGTTTTTCCCTGTTTATGTCTGTCAGGTGTGATCCAGAGACTTTCAGCCTATGATGTCCTGGAGACCGCAGCCATAACTGAGACCATCCTGGAACACTACCACATCCTCTTCAGTCGGGGTTGCCAACATCAGCGGGAAAGGACAGCCTCTGGGAAGACCTCACACAGAGAGTGAACACCTTGGGGAACCATGGCCGCACGTACGAACAGGTCAGGCACAGAGCAACTGACCTGATACTGCATGCACAGCAAAGGGCTGCCGCAGTGGTGAGGGACTGTCATGCTACTGGTGGGGGGTCAGCCAGAGAGGCCCCACTTACAGCAATGGAAGAGCTCCTTGCCGATATATATATATATGTATATATAGATATATATATATATATATATATATATATATATATATATATATATATATATATATATATATACGGAGATGCATATATGTGGACAAATCTATACATAATACACACACACACACACATATATATATATATATATATATATATATATATATATATATATATATATATATATATATATATATATATATATATATATATATATACAGAGAGAGAGAGAGAGAGATACATCCACATATATATCCACATATATACATAGATACATATCTATAGAAAGGTGAATACATACATACATGTATGCATAAATATATGTATATGTATACATAAATATACAGAAATATATGACAGCTACAAATACATGCAATCTGAGGGGCATGCTGCTGCACACTAGACGTCTACATCTGAAAATGCACTCACTGGACTTATTCCTTAAAATAGGGAACTATGACATCTGCGCTGTAACAGAGACCTGGTTAAAGACAGCAGGATGCACCCCTGCACTACCAGCCTATTACCCATTCCACATCTCTTGGCTGCAGAACTGTGACTGAAGCTCCAAAGGTGGTGGTGTTTACATACTCATTAAGGACCTGCAGGCATAGCTAACATTCGGTAGAACAGTGGATCAAGTGGTAGCCTGCTATAGGTCCCCAAACATGTTCCAACACTCACACTCCATGTCCCTAAAATCCCTGGAAGATAATATTGTCCAACCTAACACTCACATACTGTTTGACTTCAACTACCCACAATTAACTTGGAAAGCTACTCATGTACCAATGCACATGCCCATCACATCGATCTGATCCTTCCTAACATGAGCGACTATTGCTCAACACCAATAGACAAATCCCCTTGTTATAGCTGAACACAAATTAATCAACTTTGGAAATCCATGGCCCTCCCATGCCCCCCTGCACAGGTAACCACCATGAAAAGCCTTTCCAATGCTGAATATGGTCTCATAATAACAAAGGTAGCTAACTTCACGGCAGCCATGCAAATGGAGACTAGGTGCATGACAGCTGAATCAAACAACAGTGCACTATGAGCATGTACTCACATGCATAGGTACTGCCATACCCACTACAACCATGACCCTTACCTCCAATAAAAGGAAGCTGATCTGGTGGTTCCCTGCCATACAGGCACTGTACAACAGAATGAGGGAACCAATATAGAATAACGTGACGTCCCAAGACTGGAAACTAACCCTTATCAGCCTCAATTGAAGGTTGAGGACCCTCATCAAATACTACAATCTTAGCTGTGAAAACAGAATTGGAGCACATAGTGAAGACAACCACAAGGTCTCATATAGTTATGTTAAGAATCTCTATGGCAATAGCAAGATTTGTTCTGAGCTACTAGACAATGGAACCTACCAGACTGAGCCAACAAATACTGCCAATATACTGGCAGGCATCTTGAGTGCAAACATTACCCCTCACCCCCCCCAAAGCACCAGTCACAATACCAGTACACCACCATGCATCCAGTAGTACTGCAGCACAGGTTAAAACACCACTGTCCAAGGCCAAGAATACAGCTTGTATGGGACCTGAGAACATCCCTGTCTGTGTTCTACATGAACTACAGAGTGACCTGGCACCTTACCTGTGTGCCCTGCTCAAACACAGCCTCACCTCAGGCTTTGTCTCTACTGAATTGTACACTGCTACAATCAACCCTCTCCACAAGCAAGGTGTAACTACAGACCCTGGAACATACTGCCTCAACTGCCTGACAAGTATGTTATGTGAAGCTATGGAATGCAACATTATGCACCTAATAAACATGAATGTGGGAATCTGCAGACTCAGGATCCCACACAGTTTACCTTTGTGAAGGGTAGGTCATACCTGCTCATTCCACCTAGTCAACTGCTTAGTGTCAGTCACCTGAGCTGTGGATGAAGGCAAGGTGACAAATACGGCCTACATTGATCTGGCCAAAGCCTTTGATAACATTCCCCACTCATTAACTAGGTGGGAACAGAGGCACAAACACAGGGGTAGATTGGACATACTGCTGTCATACATTGTGACAGTTGCAGATGTCACTGGGTTTGTTCTAACATGCTTTATGAGGAATATGATGTTGGTAATACCCATAGATGTGAATATTTACTGACTGCATTCCCCAGAGTCAACAAGGACACCAACTGTCTGGTGAACACACAAAACATAACAGGCAGAAATGTGACCAGTCTGTGGACTGTGTGCCTTTGGAGAGGTATGTCAGAGACATATCACTGTGAGTCGTGACATCACACATGAAATGCATGTCCACACAAATCCTGTCAATCTATCAATCCACCATGTGTATAACAGCACTGATGACATAGAATCTGTTCACAAATCTGAGATATGTCCCCCATGTTGGTTGGCCATCTTCACGTGTACTGTCTTGTGACATATTGCCACCCACTGTATGTGAATCTGTAGGCCACCGCCTCTGTAATGTCTCTCACACAGGCAAGGAAATGGGACATGGCCCACACTAAGGAATGTCCCATATGTCGGAACTATCAGCAGTGTCCAGCCCCATAGCACAATACAATGTGAGCACCTACATAATGGTATGGCTGTAGCAATACCTGACATCTGCACATATGTACAGAGGACAGACAGTAAGTAGATAGCCAACAGGTTATGCATTATAATGAATGTTTTGCAAGATACACGTCTGAAACTGAAAGGTATGCCATTACAACATGGCAGCAGTCCTCAATGACATGTCCAAAAAACATAGTAATCTACAGTTAATATCAACATATTAGATCCATATCCAATAGGAGATACATTATAACACATAGCTCAAACACCAAGAACATGATACCCAGTACTCAGAGTCCAGCTTTGCATGCAGGTGTGTATGGTCCCAGTACTACAATCTGCAATCTACTCTTACTTGAAAAAGCACTGTTAAAAGTACTAACGTAATGATACAATATGTGTTAAACTATTTCTGTCAACCAGTGCACTGTAGCTGGTGTAACATGCAAGTGTGACTGCATATAACCTGGGATACTACCCATGTATGAAACAAATCCAAAGCAAAGAGATTGTGATACTACCCATGTATACCCAGGTGTCCCATACAGTATTCTCACACCCCTTGCATCTGTAATGACAGCACATAGAAACATGTTATGTACAGGAAATGAAATATACTTATTAAAGATGTCATTACCCTGATATTTTATCAGACTGGAATGTGATCACTGGTTACCAGGGTTGAGCTATGCTTAGCAGGTGTAAGCATTGCTTAAATGTAAATGCTAAGCAGATGTGTGCACTGGTAAGCAAAGCCTACATGATGTAAGTGCCTATTGTCTAACTGTATGTTAGTGGCACTTAGCTTCATGCAAACCCAAGCAAGCCCACTTAAAGCTGCTTTAAAGCACCTTATTCACCCTGTCTCCTCAGCCCTTGTTCCGTCCAGCAACAAAATAAATAGCCCATGCAGGTCTTGAACGCAAGACCCTGTGCACTATAGTCACAGCATTTAACCAATGAGCCATCTGATCTATGAAGATGCCTGTTGGTTTTTCAAATATATCATTCAGTACACATATTGAATAGTAGTGAACAATTGCTTTGACTACTACAATTGTTTAGTACTTGTAAGTGAAAATAGTGTTGAATCAGTCATGTTCTTATATGTAAATTTACACATTTCAGATAAATATGGTGGGAAACATCTGAGAATGTATATACAACACTCATGTTTACACATAAAGGGATATATATATATATATATATATATATATATATATATATATATATATATATATGTGTGTGTGTGTGTGTGTGTGTGTGTGTGTGTAGATCTATATATACATATTCATACACACATGCACACCCACACACACACACACACACACACATATATATATATATATATATATATATATATATATATATAGTTATATATTTCCATCTCTCTCTCTCTCTCTATATATATATATATATATATATATATATATATATATATATATATATATACACACACATATATATATATATATATATATATATATATATATATATATATATATATATATATGTCCATATATCTCTCTCCCTATATATATATATATATATATATATATATATATATATATATATATCAAACTTTTTAGGATTTCTGAATTGAATCCTTACCTCTCTTCTGATCTTATCTCCTTTTTGTTTTCTCAACTTGTTCTGTTCATTTTACCTGCTGCTACACTTGAAAAACACTAGCATAGAGATGAATCTAGCACCTTTTGTGACTTTTGGAGCTTGTGGTACAGTTAATGTTTTGTCTAGAGAGGCCTAGCTGTTGCTTCATGGGAGGGAGTTTCAGTTTGGTCTGATCTGGCTTGAGTTCCTGCTAAAGGGCTCTGCTTTAAGGTGTTTTTGATTGGATCATTTGAAATTTGGATGGTTCCTTTTTCTCTGCCTTATGCTATAGTGTTTTGAAACTTTGAACGTTTTGAATGGAGGTTGCAGTATAGCAAGGAATGGGAAATTTACCATTTTTCTCACTGTAGCGCAATTTTGGAGTTGGTATATTTATTTAGCAGGGGTGTGAGGGGTGCGGGGGGTGGGGGCTTTCGCGGGGGGTGGGGGCTTTCCCTCCTGCAAAAATGTAAAAAAAAAAAATTGGTTTTCTTTTTTTATTACATTTTTGAAGATTCAAAACTTTGATCTTATTATCTCAGTCTTTTGAAGTTTGAAGTTTTGAAACTTCGAGCTTCCGAAGTATATATCTATGTGTGTTTGTGTATGTATGCAGTCCTTTGGACTGCTTTCTTCTTGTTTTCATTGCTTAGAAGTTTATATTTGTATTGTAGCCACAAGAAGATAGACAATATTCAGCAAGGAATATCAGATCATAACAGAGAAATTTCCAAAATAGTAACCCCAGGTATAAAAATTACCAGTCAAAGCATAAGATCAATCCTCGGCCGTAATACATGAAATATAGTGTCTACCTCACCTCAAAAAATAGACTATTTTCTGTAAAGAAGCTTAGTTCTTAACATTTCTTGATAACTAAACTTGTCCCCCTGGCATCATGATTTCCATGGTCACAGATGTAAAGAAAAATGAGCAAAGCAAAATTTACATCAAAAACCTCAATGAAATCTTGTGGCTGAAGAGAGTGATCCCATCTAAGAAGCGGTGTCAAAGCTGTGTGCTTTTCACTTGCTTTACAATGCCTCAAAAAAGGATAACATCTACTTTTTTAAAATGCTATTTTTAACACTTGTAAACCAGATAATCCACACAAGTGTTCTTTTCTAAGGGGTGGACAGGGATCACTATCTGTTGAAGTGATTTGCTTAATGTCACACAGTAGGCAAATTGAGATGGAAGGAATAAAGCTGTTTTTCCTCTTTGACTACAGGAAGCTGCTCATTAACAGCTCAGAGCCTTAATCCTCTACAATAACTGCAATTCAAAACAAAAAGAATCTGCTTACACTCACTAATCTAAAATGAACTTGACAAACCTCTTACATTACCAAGCTTTCTTTTAATGACTGTGCCATTAGTACCATAATTCAGTAAATGATTTAACAACAGAAAACTATTAATCAAATGTTTATTAAAAGAAGCCACAATTCTTTCTACAAATAACGTGTTTAATACTCTGCACAGTAAACTATTAAACATGAGTGACCTCTTTCTTTGTACTACACTTCTAATACAAAGAGATGCTGATACTCGCATTCTCCATTTTAGTTGGGGCAGAAGTGGAGCCTATTTCAACACTCATAGGGTGCAAGCCAGAGAAACTAATTCTGGGGAGGTACAAAAATATGTCTGTCTCTCTTTGTCTCTTTGTTTCTCTCTTTCTCTCTTTCCCTCACACACACACACACACACACACACACACACACACACACACACACACACACACACACACACACACGCATTAATAGAACCCAAACTGTCACTAAACTGTGGAGCAAACAGTAATGAAGATTATTAACCTACTTTCCACCTCCTCACTGAACGTACTCTCCAGTGGCAGTCATGGCTCCATTGGTGTAATTTCTGACTGTGGGCTGCTGAAACATTCACCAGCAAATGAAAGACAAATGTAAACAAATCATGATTTAAAGAGGCCACTTCAGATTTCATTGTACCCTGTTATTTTAAGAAGAATTTTTGTATTTTCCATCAAAAACAAAACTGTTGAACTATGCCCATATGTGATATCTGCAAATGCATTTTGGAGTTCGTATGATTTGAATAGAATTAAGCATTTACTATGTATAGCAGAAGTGTCTTTTTCAAAGTATGTGCAAATGATGTTAACACTTACTGTGAGGTCCACATTTTTTTTTCTTTTTCTCTATTTACCTATATAGCTTTAACTATAGTGATTACTACCATCTATGGAAAGAGTAAATGCTGAAGCTAACTGCTGTAATTTTAAAACCAGCTTATTTGTATAGTAAACAAACAAAGGAAATATGCTTCTTTGTACAAAACAAAATTCAGGTACAGCAAATTAGCCAAACTTCTTATATAAATATAGATCAGTGTCAGATGCAACATTCCCTTAAACACAGGGTCTAGTAAGTTCGGTTGAATCTAGATGTTTTAGATGCAATGTTCCCTTCACATTTAAAGTTTAGCAAGTTCAGTTCAATACATATAAAAATGCTCTTTTAAACATAGGTTTTAACAAAATAGCCAGTAGCTACACTTTACACTGGTAGGGATAAACTAAAGATCATTTTCCATCCACACTTCCATGCAGACCAAAATATGTCCAAGTAATGTCTTTGTAGCATAACCACTTTAGTCACTCACAGGAACACTCTATAGTTTGCCTTAATTCATATATGTATCTCCTTCCAGAGTCTACTCGAGGATACTTCTCAAACACAAATGTCATGAATCTGCTGAATCTCAGGGTACTGGTCTTTAAATAGCCCTATTCGCATCTGCCCATCATTCAAATCTGATCCAATTCTAATCTGCCTTTTTGTTCTGAGTTAGCACTCCTAAAGGGATAGTGCCCAGCAGCCATCAATATGCCACACTCAGCTTGTTGAATTATTAATAAACTTAAAAACTATTGTTTCCTTCAGTATGCTAAAGCAACAAGTGGTTTCAGATGTATGCAAACCATGTTGCACAATGGGGTGGATGCTACAGGGAAATAATAGAGTTCCCAGTATTACTGTAGCCTAAGAAGTCTCTATAATAAAATCACAGAATGTCATACCTGTATAGCCCACTACTCCCCTGATCTCTTCATAACCAGAGAAACCCAGTTAAAGTCAGTTGCCAAACATACAGAAATACTCCTGCAAGGGTATAATATACACAGACTAGACAGAGCCAACAAAAATGCAGGTGGAATTGCTACTTCCAACAGAAATGCTTTAGATATCTCCACTTAACATACTTTACCAACTTAAAGTAATGCTAACATCTCATGTTTCATACTGAATACTTGCAAATCTGTAGCCATCATAGGTCTATACACACCACTTGGTAACAACATTCTCATCATGGAAGAGATCCCTGTCCAGGATCTTGGCCAGTGTAAGATTGGAAACCATCTTGCTAGGAGATGTTAACATAGACTGGTTAAAGATACCCCTAAAAAACACAACAAATTCAATCTGGCTGCATGACTTCTCTCAAATGATTAAGACTCCCACTAGAATTAATAAGGCACAAAGCCTACAGGGAATGTACATGTTTGAGCGGCATTGAGTGGCAAGTGGTAGTGCACAATACATATTAATTATGCATGGCCCATTTAAGCCGGGTTTCATGGCCCGCATCTATGTTGCTGGCCAGAAAACCATGTAAGTGAATGCGGATATCAGTTCTGTGTAAAGCAGAGTAAATACAGTACGCAGATTTGCAAAGAATGCCACAATGATCACCAGGACTTCACAGACAGCTGTTAGTGTGTTAGTGAAACACATCTGCACAAAGGCCAACATAATGAGAGGTCAAATAACAAGAAATAGGGACATATTTGGCATAGATGTTACACAGAAATGTGTTAGAATGAAACTCTCTCAACTTCTTAGAACAACAAATCTGCACAAAGCCATAAATAATGGGAGTACAAAGGCCCAAAACTAGGGACAGATTTTTAATATTGGTCTTCCAAACTTAGAAAGTTGAAGGAATAATAGATTGTATAGTACCATGAACTATCTGAAGAGCAGTTTGAAAGTTTGAAACTCAAATGTCTGTCATCAGTTTCTGACTTCAATCTGCAATGACATGCCACTGATTTGCCAGAAAATCAATATGTTATGAAAAAAGATCAGAAATATGAGATAAAAAGTGGGCATGCTGCACAAATCAGGGCAGATGACAGGTATGACCTCAAATGTATATAATATTGATTCACATCAGTCCTGAGATCACCCTAGTGGTATGGCAAAAAGCCACAAATGTGATAAGGAAAACATCTGGACATCCTGGGAATATCTGGACAGTTGAGAGGTTGAGAGGTATGAATGTAAAGTATATGGTCCAAATACAGTACAGGAGAGTGTACATACAGTGCAGAGTATTGTAATATCCTATTCCTGCCATTGTGTCCTGAAGCTGTGTAAATGATCTATAATGGCACATGGACTGCCATGTAAAATGAATACTCAGGGAAAGTGTGTGTATTGTATAGGGACACACACACATAAATTGTAAGAATGAACATAGATTAAGAGGGCAGGTAAAACTACCTAATGTGCACCAGAGGAGGGCATGTCAATGAAAGATGGTTACAGAAGCAACACCAATCATATAACTATATGGTACAGTAGGGACTGTACAGTGAAAATGTGTTTTATGTGACTGTCACACAAAGTGACATAATAATGGGGAGGATATCTGTGTGAGATAAGCATCCTTACATGAA
>NC_056728.1:788343645-788386145 GCF_019279795.1 Protopterus annectens | reverse complement strand
GAAAGTGTAGATTGCTATCAACATGTGTTCCTAAGTCTCACAATATTGTGTTTCAGCCTACAGGGGTGCTATGTATGTCATAATTAGCAGGGTTACTTCATTGCCAAAGGGGAAAATGAGCCATTGTATGCTTTAAGGTTCAGTCCATGAATTTGGCATCAATCATTTGCGTGTGGCACTCCCTTCTATAATGTGTTACCATCCTTGATGGACTCTATATTAGTGTGTCCAGTTACCAGTCATCTTCAAACTTGGTAAACCACAGGCCATCTACTATTACCTGTGCTTCAGGTATGTAGTTTGCAAACAGTTGAGGGTCCAGCACAGATCATTGTGATATTCTAATGGCAAGAGGCTAGTGATGGAGGTGCAGTCCTGAACTTTGAGAGTGGGTCTTCTGTCAGTGAGCCATTTGCCTATCCATCTACTACTATATGGCTTAATTCTCATATGGGAGATCTTCACCATGAGATATGAATGAGTGATAGTGTCAAAGGCCTTGGATAACTCAACATAGGCAGTATATCCCGTTATCCCTTCCAGGTCTTTGGGGTCACTTTCCAAGAAGTCCACAAGGTTCAATACACAAGATCTACCCTGACAAAAACAAAATGGATCAGGTCAAGTGAGTTGAAGCTCATCTATGTCCCTGTGGATATGGTCCATGCTCATTCTGCATGTTATCAGATTGATGTGCATTGCACAGCACACAACATTTAATATTACATTTTGTACTGTGGTTGATATATGTTTGGAAAAAGTACTGAGACACCAGAGTTGCAGTGCTTGGGGGACAACACATGGATGTAAATATGTGACATATTGTTAGATAATGCCCTCAGTTTATAATGTTTCCACATGTAATTTCATCTCATACACAGGGAATGGACAGTAAACAGCAGTAATTTAACATAATATGTACATTTCCTTAGCATAGCGAGCAGCAGGTTTGCGTGACAGTTACCAAAGTGCATATGCATGCATGATACCGATGGTTATGCATAGCTAAGCAGTGCACAAATATGATCTGAATTGATAAAGTCTGAGGGTTAGTATTGAGTCTATGAAATACACGTGCTGTTTAACTGACTTTGTGGCAGCACATGCTAATTCATTGATACATTCATTGTCAGGCCCAGATGGTACTGATTTGGAATACAGGAGTATATAATATTTTTAAATACTTTTAAATACATTGCCACCATTCACCGCTGCTGTGCGCTGGTGCGACATGCACACCTTCACTCAAAAATTGATTAAAGAGGTAAAATAGGGTAGACAGAACAGTGGTGAACTGGGAAGCAAGCAGGAGGAAGAACAAAGGGCAGGAATGTGCAGGAAGGAGGTCGGAAAGAACCATAATTATCCATTTCTTTAACAAAGTAAAGTGAACATATGTAGAAAATAATTGAATTTGGAGTATCACCTCCAGAGATAGGGGTGACCACAACACAATCATGTTGTATAGCCAACTGCACCAAATCAAATGTGTCAAGAAGACACGTGCAAAATGGAGAGATATGTATGGGACATTTTTTTTTTTTTTTTGCGGAACAGGTGCCCATTTATTTATTTGTTTATTTATTTGTTTATTAATTTATTTTTTGAGTGAGAGAGAGAGAGAGAGAGAAATGCTGGGGAAGGGACGTAGGTATGTCTGGGTCAGGTAAGTTGGGCAGGTGAGGATGCAATTGCAGACAGACAAGACAAGCAAAACAAGAGACAGGGATGGTGATGAACATGAAAGGTTGGGGGACACCATGATTGCAGTGAGGGTGGGGACATCCCAAAACCATGGTCATCAAGCTGGGAGACAATGAGGATTGAGTCCTCACCCATTGGACTGTCATCACTGTAACCTCACATGGCCACTGACTGGAGTCCTTGATGTCTCCTTCTCCTCCTCCTAACACTATGCCAACTGAGGGAGAGCAGCCTTTCCAGCTGGCAAAGGCATGCACTAATAGTTCAGTGCACAACCCTACACACCATCCCTGGCAACTCAGTCTGGGTGATAAAATCACAACCTCCACCACTGCTCCCGGAGGATACCACTGGACCAGCCTCTGAGGCAGGACAACCTGAGGGTGCAGCTAGTGCAGGGGCAGCAGAGGCAGTGCTGCCAATTTGGGTCCCAGATAGGCTGGGCATTGGTGCTGGAGTCAGTGGAGGCAGAGCAAGTGGATGCTGTGAAACAGGCCAACCCAGCTGTGCTGTGGAACATTTAGTGCTGTAGTACAAATGGATGACATGGACACATTGAAGACACACAATACAATTAAAAAAGGAAATAAAATAAAATGAAAATTAATTTTTTACAATAACATAAAAATCAAATAAAAATATTCATAAAAGAAAAAAAGAAAAAAGACACAAGATATTTTATTATAAATATTATGAAATAAAATAAATAAAATAAGAAAAGAGAGATAAGGGTTGGGATGAGAGAAGAAAAGAGTTATAATTAGTACCTTCATATGTGACCACAATAAAGGAAATAGTAGGTGCAAATACAGCCAATAATCAGTCATCCAAACCTTGATGGTCCTCCAAATAAGCAGCAGACTGTCACGGACATAATCAGGTTTATTGCAGCAATAAAGGCACTCAAATTAACGTTAAACTTTTAAAATATGTTTTTGTCCTCAACTTCATCAGATCTTTTTATTTATTATTATTATTTTAAAAGTTTAGCATACAATGCATTGCTACAATTATTTGACTCTATCTTACCTTTTACATTTAAGAATACCACCTTCTATCAGATGCACACCATACTACAGATTACAGAAAGTAATCTTTGACATGTGTATATATTGCACATATGCATATTCTATTTATACAGATTACAGTTTACAGCAGGGCATTTGTGACACTGGTATACAGGTTTTACTTTAATTTAAATATTATCAAAGAACTAACAGTATTGTATAGCTGGGAAGTGTGGCATTTGAACACACAAGCTCTGACTAAAGTCTAATATTGTACTCTTGGTTTTGTGCTACATTCTAATGCATGCATACTTGCTTTTACAGTTGAGATATGCATGCTCTATGGGTCTATATTATATTGCATGCTCAGAAGAGTGAACGACACATATTTGACCCCATGTAAGCAAAAGCTTACAATGTCAAAACCTCAGAACAGCGATTTTTTTCCAAGGGAAACAAATCATTCTGAAACAAAAAAAAAAAACTGCAAAACATTACATAATGTGGGGGGCTGTGCCCCCCACATCCCCCCTACTTAAATATACCAACTCTGAGATTGGACTACATTGCCAAAAATGGCAAAGTAGTGAAAGCAGCCAAGCAAATTCTTTCCCAGGAAAGAATTCACTGAAAAGTCACTTCGCTATTTTGCCTTTGCGCGCTTTTCAGTTCGACAAAGATGCACTTGACAGCCTGCGTCTGCAACAGCATAATAGGGAGCCTGCTCTATTTGATACTACTCTATAAAATACCAAAAAGGCTATATTTAACTTTTAATGCTACAATAACAGTACTCTTCTGCTGTATACATACCACATGTTTCTCTCATCCTCACCAATCTAGCCCTGTGAGTTTGAACATTGCACTCACAGTCACAGGCAACTGTGAAAAAAACAGAACAGTACAGAAGACCATTATGAGTACCAGTCTTGCCTATATTCAGCTTTCTAAGTCTTACAAGTATTCTCTGTAAATGATACTTGCATAGGTGTGGGATGTATTCAGTCCTAAATTCCTCAGTCCAAAGTTGAGGGTATCCCTCTTCCTCCTCCGTAGGTTATTATAATGATGCTGCATTGCTCTCCAGTGTGATACAAATGGTGCTGGATACAGCCCAGGCTAAACTATCCCATGCCTCCAACTTATACTGGGAGCCATAATAGTTCTTCTCCAGAAGCCTGTCACGGTGGTTTTTAACTAGGAGTTCAACACAAAACTTGGACTCTTGGACTCCTGGACACCCCACCTCTGTGCCCTAACCTGCACCTTCTCTGCAAATGCCTGCTGTATCTGCCATGGATGTAGATCAATGTAGACTGATGCTTTCCCACCAATTCCAGTTGTGTTTACTGGTAGTGCACACACTGTTTGAAACTGTTGTGCTCCACTTACCATCGCACAAATGTGCTGCTCGCCAGAGCGCACCCCTAAGCAGCGTGTTTGCACGATGGTAAGGGGAGACCAGCAGCAAGGCATTACATAAATGCAATTACAATTCCAAGGTTATTAGATGTACAGACAGTTGTGTATGTGCGTTAGGAAGATTTGAAGGCCATGCCAGTTCAGACAGCAGAATTATTCTTACAGGAATGTAATACACAGTATACCCACAGTCATACATCTGATAATAAATGTGATAATACATAGATAAATAATGAAACAACTGAAGCAATACTAGTGTGTCAACCTTCATACATATAATTAATATCACCTCCACTATCTCAATTGTTATAAGTGAGAGTGACTATAATATGAAGAGGAACAACAGTAAAAGGAAAATATCAAAAGAAAAAAAGAGGCAAGTACTTGAAATGAAGAAAATAAATGTATGACATACACACAAGAAAATGATGGTTCACATCAGGTGTGTCTACATAGCTCTGGATTTGAACTCTTACTCCAGTGCACCTTCAGAACACAGGATGGGTGCCTTATCCCTCTTTGCCACATGAAAAGCTTTGCAACAAAGAACTGAACTCTGCACACAACAAACTGCAATAGCATATACAGTGATATCAAGCCATACAAGTGTTATTTGTACTTTTATTATTTTTGGATGTAGGGCATGTAGTGATCAGACAACATGTCATGATTACTGCTTCGAAATTTATAGCTCTGTATTACATTTCTGTGTTTGCTGACCATTCTTCATTTATCTGACCAGTAATATGAGACACACAGTGTGTAAGCCATTCTGTATCATTGGCCTTAAAATGTGTGAGAATATTAAGTGGAAATAATGTCATATACAGTTGCCAACAAATGAAGGCCAGGTTGGATGTTAAGGAACACAACTTGTGAATTGTTTGCTGCTTACTTACATTTACAATCTTACATCTAACAATTTGTAGATCTAAATGTAGTAAGCAGCACAAACGTGGAACACTAAGACAACAACAGCAGCAGTGGGTTCAGGTACAGCAGCTAACTCTAAGTTCATGATGCACTTTATTCACATAAAAATGAAAAGTATATCCAGATGCATAAGGCAACAATCCATCAAAAAGTATAAACAGTATTCCAAGCACTTTTGTCTCTGGTCATTCAGAGACATTTTCAATGATATTAAAAACTGTTACACAGCTAAATTTAAAGTAAATGGATCCATCCCTAACTGACATTAAACCAATAAAAATCCAAAAAGGAAAAACTCATACATATTCATGAAATTCATCCATATTTAAAAGCTCACAGTAAAAGTCATACACAAGACGATAAAGGACTGAATTGCATTAAAATACAGTAAAATACAATACAAATCACACACAAATGTCCCACCTTTATTCAAAAATATCAATAAATAATAGTCAAAGTATAAAAATACATATGTATTTATCTATTTAATACTTTTAATTTCAAAAAGCAAGCTAGGGATATAGCATCAGTTTATAGCGTTTGTTTTAACCTGCCATAATGCCTCTTGTTTCTCCAATTGCAGGGTCCAGGAGCCACCCATTGGATCTATGTCTAATACATCAATAATAATACATTTAAAATAGTGCCCCTCATATTCTTTGCAGTACAGTATTTTGCCAGAGCATTTGTTTCATTACCCAATTTAATGTCCTTAAGTGTTCTTAAATCCTATACCTTAATTTCTTTCGATTTTCCCAATGTAGAAAGTGGGACAAATAGTACATAGGGCACAGTATACTACTCTTTCAGTTTGACATGAAACTTTCCTTCTCAGTTTTATGGTAACACCATTAATCACACAAGATGGGCCCTCCAAAACATGAGTGCAAGATGAGCAAGCCCTACATTTCCTCATGTAACTGGTCATAGGTCCCTTTTTATAAGATTCAAGGATGTTTTTAAGGGTCCTACCCCTTCTATATATAACATTAGGTCTCTCACTCACCCATTGTCGAATATCATTGCAGGATGTGAAAATTACCCAATTCTTATATAAAATAACCATGACCATTTTACTGGACCTATTATAGGTCATAACAAAAGCTGATCTCAAATGAGTTACTCCTTTGGCCCTTTTGTAGATCTATCCTGACACACCCAGTGTAAATAAGGCAGTCTGTAGTGCTGTTGTGCTTTCCTTCTCCCAACCACTAATCATTTATAGTTGCAATCCATTAAAACCAAACACTGAGTGCCTGCACTATGTTTATTTCTCCTATGTGGATCCAAGTATGTGGCATTCAGCAGTTCTAATAATTTCATACCTTATTTGTATCTTCACCATGCTAACTGCCCTTCATCTACACCATATAAAAATGCAACCATGTAACAAGGCAAACTGATGGTGAGGAGACCATACTGCATATTCAGTCTGAAGCAAAGGCTTTTACACTGTCTGCATGCATTAGTTATAAGTGTATATTTGGCTTGGGCATGTTTGTCAAGCCAATACATGAAAATGGGATGTTGTGTGATAAATATTTAGAAATGTTTCAGTGACAGTTATAGCACTTTTAGCATTTCAAATATGTTTTTTTAGCAAAATTTGGCATTTTCCAATTATTTTGGGGTGGGGGAAAACGTGAGTTGCTGTTATGGCACAAACAAGGATATACTGTTCTTTTGAGGGCAAAGATTAGTTACTGTTATGGCACAAACAAGGATATGTTGGTCTGGTTACTCTTGTTGTTTTGCATCCTGCCTGTTGTTCATATTTCACATCTGTTGACTGTTGTATGTTTATCCTGGGGTAATATTGAGTGGCTACCTTTTCTGATTTATCTGGAAACAATTACTTAGTAGTTATTTGATACTTATGTATATTATCCTTCTGTTCTCTTTTAGGACACCTAGGAATATGCCACCCAGACATGTCAATCCTTAGAGATCCCCCTTCACGTATGCTGAGAACCAGGTTATAGTGGATGCCTTTAGGCAGCATGATGCTTGTCTGCTGGAAAGGGGATGGGGATGTATGGCATGTAGGATGCAAATTTGGCAATAGATAGTGGATGATCTAATGGCCATGTCAGAACATACGAGAAGGTGGCACCACAGGGCCACTGACATGATTACATCTGAATGGAGGAGAGCAGCTTCAGTGAGCTGTGACCAGATGATTACCGGGAAAGGCATGTTAGGGAACCACCACTAACACTCAATGAAGAGTTCCTGGCCAATATCAGGGATCTAGACAGCTCCCAAGACAGTGTAGTACAGCATATGCTGGATGTTGGCGCAACAGTTTCAGAGACATTAAGCATGTCCCAGGAGGAGCTTCCAGATAGGCTTTGGTATCTCAACAGTTGAATACTGTTGTATAGTAAAACAGCTGAAATCAATAAGTTACTTTTGTGTCATATGTCTTTTTTGAGGAGGGGGGGGTGAAGGTTGTTAATTTACTAGCTTAGGTTGTAGTTGTCAGCCATGTTCTTGTTGAAAGTATAGTTAATGGACATATAAAGTAGTAAAAGTATTGCCCCCTGTGTTACTGTTAATTGTGATGATGCTGTCCTTACCTCTTCCTTAACTTCTTCCAAGATCATCTGGATTGCAGAGGAGTATCTCGTCTGCAGATGGTAAGCCAACTATTTTTATGTCATATTGCTGAGCAATTTGAATAAATATTTTAGTGTGTGCTGTTGATGTCAGACCTGTTGTGTGTATTGCTGTACTGTCTGTAATAGTGGCAGAACTGTTATTTTGTTAGCATATACTAGACTATAGTAGTGTAGGTATTATTTTTTTCCTGTGTTTGTTGATTTTTATCACAGGTGACTATGAGAGTGGGCATGTGGGCCCTCTGCCACCTAATAGTAAACCAGCAGACTTTGATGATGATGGTGGTCAAACTGAGGAACAGTCAGGGGGTGCAGAGGTTGAATCTGACACTGAGGTTGTCATAGAGCCATCTCCTACAATTCCAGTAAACACAGCCAGTAGGCCTATGCCTACCCATTCCAGTGAGTCCTCAGATATTGGACAGGTGGATGGCAAGACCATTGATCAGGGAAGTGTGGCTACTGTGGCTTCAATGACTGTTGACTCTGGCCATAGCCAAAGTGTGGGTGAGGTGCCATGCAGGAGGGTTGATAGGGGAGCTTGGAGGGAGCCTGCTGTCCCTTCTAAACCTGGTGTAGGTGTCTCTTCCCATGCCACTCAACATATGTTTAGGATCATCATGGAGGCATAGGCATGTTCCCATAGGTGCTCCAGACAAATGCTCATGGTTATAGATGTGGCACAGTCTGATATGCGTGACTGCTTCCACCTTTTTGCCAGTTCAATGAATTGGAAGAATGGCATGTCGGAACAAGGGGTGTCTTGGATGGACTGAGGGGTGTCTGTCATGGAACGAGTGTTGTCTGTCATGGAACAACTGCTGGGAGGGGAGCAGCATCCTCATGGGCATAGGTCAACCATGTCATCTGCTGTCAGCCAACGTGGCTGTGACCAATCATCCTCCTTTAGTGACAGTACTTCCAGTGCTCCATCAGTGAGGGTGCTATCCACACACACACATGTGGCAGGCCATGGGGTCATAGTCCTGAGCATCCCAATGAAGGAAGTTCATCCAGCAGACATCAATCACATTGAGGTAGCAGCACTGCTTCTGACCATGGGTAACAACATGCCAGTGCAACTTCTGACAGAGCCAGTTTTCATGGTCAGGAATGACAATGATGAACTGCCACCTCTACCATGCAGAGCTCACACCTGCACAACATACCAAAACTTAGAGCCAGTACAGATCTCGGCTGTCTTCATGCAGATGGTCACACACCAATTTCACCTGGAGGACCCCTACAGACAGACAGACAGACACACATGCATGCACGCACACACACACACACACACACACACACACACACACACACACACACACACACACACACACACACACACACACACACACACATACACACACACACACATCAGTTACACATTTTGTATCACTGGCCATTTGTTGGTTTATCCAAATGTCTGCCTGCTTCTCTTTCTTACTCACACACACTCACAGACCTTTTGTTTCAGCCTAGGCTTCCTGCTCCCCCAACACAACACCCTGTGCAAGTGATAATAACTGTGCCATATCCCTGTTTTCTATCTTTTGTACTCAAGGAGATATAAGCTTTGTGTCAGATGCTCAGGAAGCATAGCTAACTTAGTGCTTAGTATAACTGTATTTGTGGTGCAGAGTTGGTAATTGTAGCTTTGACTTTTATTGGCCTTAGAAAGTTAGACAGTTGATAGTGAATGATCTTGTGAGGGCTGTGAACTCAGAAAATGCAATGTGTATCATTTCTTTTTAACTTCTCTCTTTAATGATTTTCCAGTACAAACATAGGTGCTAAACTGAGGGCATGCAGTGATCATCAGTACTTTTGAGCGGTATGACTGTATGTGAATCTTTGATGCCTGAAGTTTACTACTTAGTAATGGACAAATATGAGTGAAATAAGTCTCTGCTTTCACATGTTAAAGTAATTTCTGTACAAATCTCCCATCTTTTATTTGTTTACCAGACCAAGTAATGAAACACAAGGATATGCCATATTATCATATTATTAAACAATACACTCCAGGCTCAGGATGCACCTTGTAAATGCAACAGTTGCCACCATTTTAGTTCAGGGCTGCTCTGTCTGAGGCAAGCAGTGCACAGCCAATAAATGTGTAGGTAAAGATTATGTGAGTTGCCTGGCATAAATGTTACTATATGTATATGAGTAGGAGGAATGTTTTAGACCCCTAGGTGGTGATTGAGTTTGCTAGCCATTGTCTCTTAACCAAAGCAAGTGTATATTGAACACGCCTACATCTGCCTACACCCACTTCCCCCTCTGACTCCGCATCTGCCTTTGGCTGTGGTGACCATGGCATTGGTGGTAGAATGTGCACCCCTTCTCCTTGCTGATCCTGCTAAAGCTGTATCCTAAGGATGATGCTGTGTAGCATGACACATACTGTGAATATTTCTGTACATATCTGTGGATTGTACTGCAGGGCTCCCCAATGTATCTAGGCAAACAAATAGCAACTTGTGGAGGAAATAAGGCACCAGGAATTGTTACCAATATTTTAATAGTCCACAGTACGCAAACAGCTTTCCAACGAGAAATACACCAAGGTTCACAGCACACACCAAGGTTCACAGCACAGTAATTCGATTTTCTAAAAACTCTTGAATAAAAATTGTTGTCATCACCTTTGCCAATAAAAATATCTAAGTAATTTAGAGAAAATTTATCCAATACATAGGTGAATTTCAAAAAGCTGGTAGACTTGCTGATATAATCAAAAAATATTTTAAAATCCTCCTCAGTCCCTACCCATAGGAAGCACATGTCATCAAGGTAGCGTTTATATAGTTTCCAACAGTTGGTATATGGGGAATTCAAAATAAATTTGTTCTCCCAAGCTGATAGGATAATATTCGTGTATACTGGGGCACATCTTGTTGGTAACGTAAAAAAACGTAAAGCCAACGAAATGGACATACCTACGATCTTTTTATCTGATAGAGATGAAATGGATGTGTTACAGGACAACCAGACTAACGAGGGTTGTTTGGGAGCGAGACCCAAAAACACTAGTACAGCAGTAAGGGATTTTAGAGACGCAGTAACCAATGGCCGGACTGCAGGTACCTATCTTGATTATTCCAGTTAAGTAATGAGTAAAAGAAAATGCTGTTTACCACTGATCAAGGGACTTAAAAAGAACAATATTAAAGCTACTTTGGTGTATTCTGCAAAGACCAAATGATTTATTTCTGAAGGAACTGAAATATTTGATACACTAGAAGACCCATCTACTTTTATTAACAACAATAAAATCCTTATTAATACTGAAGACATGGAGTGGAACAGTATAAACCTCAAGAAACTGAGTGAGCTGAATTCCTGGAAAACTGCTTCTAAATTAAAATATTAAAATCAAGTGATGTTTATTTTCTGATTGCAGGAGTTTTATTTTCTGAAACAACAGATGTGCCCTTAAGTAAAAGGTTTGCATTGGACTTTAAGTTTCAAAACAAATTTAAGTATGTATTTATATTTTAAGCTAAGCATTTTCCATGATGAGAAAGATAAATGGTTAGTTTTACTGTTTTACTATATTTAGAGTGAAAGACTTAATATATTTCATACCTAAACCTATAAGTGTATTTCTAAATGTTAAACAAATATTTCCTGTAAGAGAATGGCATTTACTTTGTTGGTTAATTCAATGTCAGATCTAAGTAATATGCTAATCAGAAGTGGTAAAGTACTGGTGACTTTGTTTTCTTTGTTCCTGTGTAACACATTAATTTCACAGGTCATTTATGAAGCAGGTAACATTTAAAGAAAGCTTGAGAACAAAAGAAAGTTCTAGTTGTATCAGAATGCTAGATTCTTGCTTGCCCTGCTTCCCGCCTTGAGCTGTTCTGAAAAAAAGCTACGTCAGATTTTATCAATGACATCTGTGAAAACAGAAAGGAACTTTCTTTTAATTTCTTTTTTTCCCTAAGTGTGTGTGTGTGTGTGTGTACACACATATATATATATATCTATATATATATCTATCTATCTATATATATATATATATATATATATATATATATATATATATATATATATATATATGGATTCACTTTATAACCTCGAAATACTGAAATATCGAATTTCAGTATCTCGAGACTATAAAACCGAATCCACAAAATACAGACACAAAAAAACGTGAAATTCACAACACCGAAAACACCACACACACTATACCACAAATACACCACAACACCCACATCACAACATAAACAAACAAAACTACACACATACACAACGCATACACACATAAGCAGGGGGCAAGCCCCTGCACTATGTGGGGGCTGCACCCACCCCCTACTTATATATACTAACTCCGAGATCTCACAAACACAAAACAAAAGCCAACTCACACACGCACATTCTCCGACCCCTCACAGACATATCAAACACATCAGCACACTCACATACACTCTAACTCCCACTTAAAACCCTTAGAAAACACTTACCTGACATAACACCTACATCCACACAGGGCACCACGCACCATCAAAACACAATCCCGGACATTACGCAGCATAAGGTCATAGCAGCGAATTCGACATATATTCGAGTTTGCGATTATGACCTTTTGGTATTTTTAACATTCGGCTTTATAGTCTCGAGATATTGAAATTCGACATTTCAGTAATTCGAGGTTATAAAGTGTTTATATATATATATATATATATATATATATATATATATATATATATATATGAGAAATCTACTCAAAATAACATATTTTTTCTTTTTTTTAGAAGGGAAGAATTGGTAAAACAAAAGCTATAGTACTGTATTATATTAAGCTGTTGCTGACATATAATTTTATTGCATTTTGCTGAATGTTAAAAGCTTATGCTGTAGTGTAAGTAACTCTAACTGTACATATTAATGCAAAAAAGTAAAGGTAGGTGCTTGTTACTGATTGAAACAGTTTAAAAGAACTAAGAAGAATGAAAACAGTTGCTGTGTGCTATGAGTTGTCATTTTTACATGATGTAATCAAATTCTAATGTTTGGATGTGAAGCTTAGATCAGAACAGCAGTTCACAATAGCTAAAACCACACATTCAAATTAAATAAGCAGGAATTATTTTATTTATAGTCAAGATTTTTTGTAATACTATAATTAATAAGAAGAGTAAATATATTAATAATAATAATATGTAAATGCACAAAGAATTAAATATCTAATATGTAAGCTTAATAAAAGAGCAGTATGAGTAACTTAAGAAATATCTACACATACTATAATCTCAAATGGAGAACTGATGATTAAATAGCTCTTTGATGGGAGATAGGTAACCACACATTGATTGTCCAGAATAAGTTGAAACTCTAATAACAAAAGAAACACACCAGAGTCCTCCAGCAGACAACAACTGAAATGAATGGAGAGGAAACAGCACAGCTAAATAAACAAGTATAGTTCAATTTCTAAGTGCTTTTGCCTTCAGTAAAGACATCATCAGGGATAGAATCAGAACGCAGGAAGCAGATATGTTTAAACCTACCTCTCAATATGTATTTAACCAATAAAAACCCTTAGCAAGAACAACTGTAGCAGCATTTAAAGTGGCAGTGCATATATATTAAGCACAAATAAAAATACATATAAAACAGACATAGAAAACATAAAACTTAATACTGTGCTACATAAAAATATAAAAATACTTAAACACTTATTTTACTATAGCAGCTCTTGCTTTTAAAGTACACTTAAGAGACAAAATATCATTTAATCTGCATTTATTAGTTGCATTTAACCGAATCTTCCAGTTTAATTTTTTGTTTTAGGGCGGATAGGGGGAGATAGTGAATTGTTATTAGAACAGAAAGAATTAAAGTGGCACACTATTTGTTGGATTATTTAATATTTGAGATTAATAGAAGAGGATTATTAAACTTTTATGTAGTACTGGGGGAATAGTCTTAAATGGCAAAATATATAACTAAATTAATAGTAGTCACAATAGCTTTTGGCTAGTTTTTTGATGAATTTCTAGATATTGGTAGGTAGACATATAGTGTAGTAGTTTGTCTATTCAATTGGCAAACCAGGAACCATGGTAGGTTGTGTTTTATTTGCAATATATAGAGTTATAGTTGTAGACTTGTCTTTGTTTTTGTTATTTATGAGTTTAAGTAGTTTAGTTAGTAGAATGGAAGAATTCAAAAAATGTGGAATGTTAAAATAGTTGTAAGATCAGGCTTCATCTAAATGTATTTTGTTAGACATACAGTATTCTCTTTACATAAGTCTAGAAATGTAGCCATATTTAAACTGGCCTTCACAGTTTGCATACAGTTTCAGTGAATGTACTTTCAGTCAGTGAAAATAACCTTCAGTCAAGAATACTGATAAGAAAAGAATCTGCAGTACATTGAGTACAAACACATTTTATTTGTATGGGACAAGGCTTGGGAGCCAAGGTTAAAGAGGCCTGTAGAATTTTACAGAGTTTTGGTATTAGTACTTTAGACACAGTTAGCTAAGTTAGTTCATTTGGACTGATATGTAGAAAGTAATTGCAATGCAGTTCTTAGAAGTCTAGTACAGACACTCGAGAGTGAGTGCAGAAACCAGGTCCAATACCCAGCATTCCTGAATATTAATGATATTATTCAGGAGGATAGGAATAAGAGTGCAAAAGCTACAAATATAATTATCATAATATGAGTGCAGAAACTATGGACATAATTATCAGCACTGTTACATTCTTAGTACAGAATTTATAGACAGTATTAGAGAAGAAACTATGGACATTAAGATTTGATTTGGATATTTTTGACATCTACTTCCACTGTACAGAATAAAGCATTCTTAGCTGAACTCCATGGCATGCAGACTTTATTATGGAAGGTACAGGAAGACGGTACATAAAGGAGAGACTGGCACCTGTTCAGCACAGTTCTTGGTAATTAACAGATAAAGACATTCATTGCAGTCTCATTCCAGTTTCTTCCAGTTATTTCTAGTTCATTTCAATATTCTATAGTCATATCAATTCTTACAATGGCAAGCCACCATCAAATGGGGGGACAATATTTGCAGTTGAAGTATGTCTCAAGCCCCATAGTAACCTTGCAAATCTATCAGCAGTCAGACTACATGTATCCTACAGAGCAGCAGTATTCCTTTAGGACATTATTTAAAAAGAAAATCTACAGTAAAGTCTCAAAGAACTTTACTCTCTCCAAAATAACAATGCAAAGGATATTATTCAGTTGACAGCAATGTATTGAAAACTTTCCTATCTCCAAAGCAAATAACAGGCTTTCAAGTTTCCAATATGATATCACAGATCCAAGAAAACCCTTACAAGAGGGAGTTTAAAAAAGCTGTGAGAAGCCAGGCCACCTTCTTAAAGCAACTTCAGCTTGCCTTATGTGAGCATTCATTTTTGTTGCAATGCATTTTCTGTCTAAATCAGACAGTAAATCTCAGAACGGTTTAATAAATCAGTAAATGTAAATGGTATAAATATGTCAAGCAGTACTTCTACAGTAAAGGCACCAGTACATGTGTGGTTTAAAGTTAAAAATGGGTAAAGTAGTCTAAAAAAACTGTTTCCCAGAAATGTTAATTTAAATTTCAAGGTTATTAGTACAGGAATGTTAAATCTTTCTAGAAGCAAAAGAGTTAAATCACAGAAAAAAACTGTAAAACTTTTTCATGATTGGCAGAATGAGTCAGCTTCTGTCAGCATGGTTTCAGACTTAAATAACACACATGCGTGTTTACAGTCTTCAGAAATTAGTGTAAATGCTACAGCACATGTAATTCAAAATACAGAGTTAAGGCGCATTATTACAGATACAGAAGTAAACACAGTCAGTGTATGTAACATGTGGATTTTTAGACCAAACCAGACTGATTACATTTGCAATGTCTCATGTTTGCATTATTTCATATACAGATGCTCAGAATGTAATAAATTATAATTTATTATTTTCAGAAGCCAGTGCAAATGTTGCGTTGATTGGGGATAAGAGGGATCAGAGTGCAAATTTTGATCAGTTTGTTAAAGTAAACACCAGAATAAATGATACACAGACTTCAGGGAAAAATAAAGAAGAAATGCATACATAAGATCAAGTCAATGTTATTCCTAGTGTTTCAGGATAAAATAAAGAAGAAACACATACCATAGCTCAAGTCAGTGTTGTTGCTAGTTCTATAAAAAAGGGTTTTCAGCCTATCTATAAAGGGTGTGGCAGTCCAGCACTAAATCAGATTATTTATCTGATATTGTTTGAAGTTTAGAGAAATGACAATATTTCATTGTTTATGGGAAATAAATTATAGAGTAATGTACTAATCAATATAGACACAGCAATTGCAGTTACAAATAGATCTCTTCTAGAAGACACGAGTGCAGTTATGTCAGGACTTGAAGGGTTGAAGGTTATAACAGTGAGCAGTTCTGAGTGTAACAGTCCTGTATTAGGTATGGACATGTCATCAGAGTTACATGTTGTTTTAGAATGTGCAGTAGTACACACAGATGAGGCTTCTAAGAAAATGTATGCAGTAGATTGTGCAAATGATGTACAGAACTTGAAGAACTGGCAAATGATGTACAGAACTTGAATAACTGGTTTCTACAAGAAAATGCAGACTCATGGGTAAAAGATTAAAATCAGTTCCAGTTCATTTGCCACAGCTTAAGTACAGGCAGTCAAGTTACCACATTTTCAGAAACAGTATCTTATTCTCAGAAAATCAAAGACAGACTGGGAATGGCCAGTAATAAAAAACAGGTAACAGTTTCTGGCAAGTACTACATTTATGATTGGTATGCATATTTGCCATTCTGGAAGCACATCTTATGCATGGCATACCAGAAATGGCAGTCAAGTTAATTTGCAAAATAAAGGTTTACAGTTACAGATCTGGCAAATTAATTTTTGTGTTATTGCTTTGTTTAGCAGACATTAAGACCTTTGAATTATGATAGCAAAGTGCTGCAATGCATAAATAATTTCTTGATACAGACAGAGACAGAAAAGCATTTACAGATAATAAGTGATGTTTTGTTAGTTTTACAGAAGGTAGAATTTAAAGTCAGTGTTACATTTTAAAAGTGACAGTGCAGTCAAAAGTTCAGATCCCATGCAGGAAAAGAGTGTGGCATAAATATTAAGTGTTATTAAAGCCAGAGGTTCAAATCTCATGTCCCGGAAAGAATGCAATGTAATTTTACTATACGAAGAAACTTCAAATACATGTATAAAGGACAAACAAGTAAAGTTCCAGAATCAGATAAGTTTAGCTCTAGTATTAAATGTGTATATGGAACAGTTTGAGACTGTATATATTTCATGCAGAAATTCCTCTTTACCAAGTATATCAGAGGCAAGGACTTACATAACTGTGTTATCAGATTGCAGGTCAGCTTAGTGAGCTGAATTAAAGAGAGTACTGTTTGCCATAAAACAGTATGGTAATGATCAGTTTAATATTATTAGTGACAGTTTTATACAGTAACAATTCTTACTATTTATCAAAGAAAATTCTAGACCATAATGATAAATCCTCGCAGCATTCAGTAGTACTGAAAGAGTTAAATGACAACACCTAAAAGAACAGCTACATGTTAGGCCATGGGTGAAAACTTACATGCTGAAGAAATTTATTTGTAAACTAAGACCTGAAGGTTACAGACTGAACATAGAAAATTCAACAGCTAGGATTCATTTTATAAAGGTGCAGAAATTCAAAAAAATGCTCATATAGTGTCAGATTATTACTTTAGTTGCATTTGAGGTTATGACAGGGAAAACAATGCCACTGAGGTTTCCATTTGATTTAATAGTAATTTAATACTGATGTTACAGCCTTTCCATTTCACTGTAGTACATTATCCATTCAGTTACAGACTTGCAAGAATTTATTTATTAGTAACATGTCTATTTCACTGTAGTACATTATCAGTTTTCTTACAGACTTATTAGAATTTATTAACACCATAGGTTTATTCCATGCAGAAAATTGTAAATAAAGTTAGGTCAACAAGCAATGCTATCAGTTTATAATTATTAAACCTGCAAATGTTATTTTAAGGATCTGATGCTGTTTTTTTGTGCTTTGCAGATATTGTTACAAAAAGATACACTGTCAGTTTTGGATATTTGAATACTTTCCAGTTCGGTTTTAAATACCATCAAAAATATTATATCATCCACCTATGTGAAGTCATTACATCATATTTCTGTGCTGCAAACAATTTGTATGAGATAAACAGAATATGAGAGGCTTCTCCTACTTTACTTGTAGACAGTATAACAGTTGTATATCTCATTCATGCATGACAGCATAAGGACACACAGTGCTTACATTCAGTCAACGTTGGTTAAGAAAACCTATGTGATGACAGAAGATGCATGGTATTGAGAAGAATGAACACACCACTGTGCAAATATTGCTAAAATTGTGAGATATTTGGGTATTTGAAGCCATGACATCATGTTTTTGCTGCAAGAGATATGTGTGCCTGTAATTTCTCTAAAAGACTGTTAATATATGTCTATTTTTACAGGAAATTTCCTAATGATAGGCATACCCAAAACACATGTGATGCATAATGCAGTCATCACTGTGATGAGAGAATACAAAGCATGCACAATATGTGGATAATCACAAATTTGAAGACATGCCTTACTAAGGTAACATCATACAGAACATTGTCTAATTTCCTCATGATACAGCAAAAGCTTAAGCAGTTCTCCTAAGGAAGCCAAATTTCATCCAATGGCATCATCATTATCAAATAAGGCACTTCTGTGTAGAAAATGAGCAGAAATTCTAGTAACAGGAATCCCCAGCTATACATGTACACAGCATATAGCTGGGTGACAGCATTGCTACCTATGTGCACATTCAATGACACAAGTGAGTCTAAGAAGTAATAGCTGGATTTGAACTGACTACCTAACATCACAAGGTACAAAGCATTGTCTGAATCACACATGCCACATAAGATGTTGGTTTACAATTGTGACAGTGCACATTTGAATGGATGACATCACCATTGTTTAATACGGTGATGTCCTTCTAATGAAGAAAGAAGGTGATTAATGGGCACAGAAGCAATACAAATCCACACATCCTATATACATCCTATACACATTAGCAGCCTTCTCTACACAGAATAACAGACAAACACGCAGTCATAGTAATTAATAATTGCAAGATTCAAACCAACTATGCAGTTATGCAGTTCAGAGAGCACAATGTCAACAGCCAGCTCCACAGGATAAATCTTACTGCAACTGTGATGTAGTTCATTTTTAAAAATGTGATGTAATCATTGTGTTTCCAAAACTGGGTATTGCCAAGGGGTAATAGAAATTTATAGGGTAGCCCACTGCCAGTGAAAATTTGTCTCGTAAGTGAAATTTTACATACAGAGTGTTGTTATGGAGCCAGTTGTACATAACAGTACACACTGCCATTCTGTTTAACCAGTGATGCATTTGAGCATCTTACCTTTCAAGTTACACACTCTAGAAAACACAGTATTAACTGTGACCAGCACAAGAGAAGTCTAACTTTTATAATGAGAGAGTGCACTTATGAAAGGATGATCTTATCAGTGTGTTGCAGAGAAGATGTGTGTAACAAAAGTGGAATAACGGGGTGGGAGAGTTCTTTCCCAGGTTAAATTATTCACCTGAGGGGTAATAGATATAGCTTGTATATTCAGGACACTATATGCACATGACATTTAAACCACAAATACAAGTTCACCACTGTGAGATCTGAATCTTCTACACAATCTAGAGAACACAGTATTAACTGGAAGTGTCAAAGGAGAAGTCTGTCTCTTTCAGTGACAGAGTGCACTTATGAAAGAATAACCTCATCTGTGTATTGCAAAGAAGATACCTGTTGTAGAAGTGTGATAAGTGGATGAGGAGTCCCTCCCAGGTTTAATTCTTCATTTGAGTGGAAATAGATACAGCACATCTGTTCAGGAAGCCATATGTACCCAACATTTAAGTCACAATCAAATTCATTTTTATATTTATTTATTAATTGTTTACTGGGAAAGTCCGACCTGGAATGGAGCCAATTTTCAGCAGAGCCACAGGGAGAAATGCTCCAGACACATGTCTTTGTAACATGGGAGGAAACCGGAGCACCTGGAGAAAACCCACATGAATGAAGGGAGGACATGCAGACTCCGCACAGAATCTCTTGTTGTGCGATACTGCTGCACCACTATGCCATTCATAACTTTGAAATTTGAATGTCCTACCTATCAAGTTACACAATCTACAGAACACAATGGCACAGGAGAAGTCAGACTTTAACAGTCACAGAGTGCATTTATGAAAGGATGACCTCATCAGTGTGTTGCAGAGGATGTTTGTGTTAAAAGTGGAATAAAGTGCATAAAGAGCTGTGTCCAGAGTTAAAGTTTTGCTCCCAGTAGAAGTGTTGTTGAAGCTTTACCTACCTGTTAATAGAACAATACACAATCAAGTTCACCACTTTCAGATTTGAACCACCTACCTAACTAGTTACATCATCTACTGCACGAATCACAAGCACCACAGGAGAATTCCAACTTTTAAGGTGAGAGAGTACACTTTTAACATGATGACCTCATCAATGTGTTGCAGAGAAAATGTTTTAACAGATGTTAAAAGTGGGATAAAGTGCAGAGGGAGCTATGTCCAAAGTTACAGTTATATTCTGTGTGGAAGCAGACACAGTACATCTGTTACTGAGGCTCTACTTACCTGTCACTAGAACCACATACCCACAAGTTCACTACTGTCAGATCTTAACCATCTGTCTAACTATTTACACAATCTAGAGAACATAGTATGAATTGTAAGCACCACAGGAAAACTCTGACTATACTGATGTGAAAATGCACATTTTAAGTTTTAAAACTTCACTGCTTGGAACATCAACTGCTGCACATCACAGGTTTTGGGACAAATGCATGTGTCTGGACAGGCCAATGTAGCAGCACTGTACTTGTCTCATGTAATTACATACTTCACTGCTAACATCTGTATACTGTCATTCATGTACATTGCATTATTGTGAGTGACATGTATCTCTTTCACAGTATGGGGTATCAATGATAATTGCAAAACAGTGGATTGTCAAGCAAGAATTTATGACAATTCATCTTGGGATGATTGCATTCCGATTGTGTCACTGTCAGTTGTCTTAGTTCATTTTTATTATTATTTATTTTTACATTTGTTAACTGGGTTAGTCCAACTGGGCTCAGAGAGACCTTTTTCAGGGGAGACTCGAGGAAAAAAGTTCCAGGAAAGTAATCAGTAAAAATAAGAAAAAATAAATAAACAAACTAACAATTCAAGTTGTAATATACTTAGTACAAAAACCGAGAAAAAAATATATACAACAGTAATATTTACAAGGCAAAAGTACAGTATTTTGAGAAAGCAGTAGCAATGTTTGAGAAATTTGGTTAGTATTAAGTTATATACAAAGAAATATAGCAATGCCTTAAAATAAAAAAAAAATGTAATATGTAATATACAATTCAGAGTAACATCACAACAATAGTGCTAGAAGTCTAAATTTCAAAACACACTCACTCGAAGCACTCCTTAAAATGGAGAACATTTGTGCTGTAACAGAGACCTGGTTCAAGGCAGCAGAAAGCACCCCTACACTACCAGGCTATAACTCATTCCACACCTTTCAGCCCCAGAACTTGGACTGAAGCTCCAAAGGTGGTGGTGTTTCCATATTCATAAAGGATGCGCACACCTCTAGACTGGTGGTCCAACATAACGCATCTGAGACACTTCAGGCACAGCTAACATTGGGTAATACAGCAATTCAGGTCATAGCCTGCTATAGGTCCCCAATCATGTTCTAAGACCTACACTCCATGTTCCTAAGCACCCTGGAGAATATTAGGGTCTAACCTAACACTCTCATACTGGGTGACTTCAACTACCCCTCCATTAACTGGGCAAACTACTCATGTACCAATACACTTGCCCAATGCTTTCTGGAATTCATTAATTCCAATGCTCTGGACCAGCTCATTCGTACCCCCACTAGAGGTAGCAACATCCTTGACCTGGTAATTACTAACATGGGTGACCATTGCTCTACACCAATAGTCAACTCCTCCCTGGTTAGATCCAACCACAAACTAATCCTAATCACCTTGGAAATCCACATCCCTCCCACCCCCACCCCCCACAAAGGTAGCCACCATGAAAATCTTCTCCAAAGCTAACTTCAGGCTCCTAGAAACAGAGGTGGCTAACTTCACATCACCTATGCAAATGGAGAATAGTTGCATGACCACCAAATCATACACTAGTGCACTGTATGAACACGTACACAAATGCATGGATCTTGCCATACCCAATAGAACCAAGACACTCTCCTCAAAAAAAGGAAGCCAATCTGGTGGTTCCCTGTCATAAACAAACTCTACAACAGAAGGAGGAAACTGATGCAGAATAAGGTGAAGTCCCAAGTCTGGAAAAACTCCCTTATCAGCCTCAACAAAAGGTTGAGATCCCTCAGCAAATTCTCTAAAGCCAGCTATGAAGACAGAATTGCAGTAGATAGTAAAGACAGCCATAAGGCCTTCTATAGTTATGTAAAGAATCTCCATGACAATACCCAGATCTGCTCTGAGCTACTGCACAATGGTACCTCCTATACCACACCAACAGATATTGCCAATATACTGACCAACAGATTCAGTGCTAAGTTTACCCCTCTCCCCCCAAAGGACCAATCACAATACCAGTAGATTGCCAGGCACCCAGTATTACTGCTGCACAGGTTAAAACAGCACTGTTCAAGGCCAATAATACAGCTTCTATGGGATCTGACAATACCTCTGGCTGTGTTCTACATGAACTGCAGATTGAAATGGCACCTCACCTGTGTGTCCTGTTTAATCATAGCGTCACCTCAGGCTTTGTCCCTACCAAATGGTGCACTGCTACAATCATCTCTCTCCACAAAGGGGAGCAACTACAGATGCTGAGAATTATTGACCCATTAGCCTAATGAGTCTGATATGCAACACTATATAATGCATCACCATGGGCTTAATACACAAGGATATAAGAAATCTCAAAACTCTGGATCCTACACAGTTTGGTTTTGTGAAGGGTAGATCATGTCTGCTCAACTTGGTCAATTTCTTTGAGTCAGTCACCAGAGCTGTGGATGAAGGCAAGGTGGTTCATACAGCCTACCTTTGGCCAAGGCCTTTAATACCATTCCCCACTCAGAAATCATAGAAAAACTCACTAAGCTAGGCATCAACCCCTATATCACTAGGTGGGTTGAAGACTGGCTCACAGACAGATCCCACAGTGTGAAATTAGCTGGCTCCAAGTCAAACTGTTGACCAGTCATGAGTGGAGTCACACAGGGTTTGGTCCTGGGGCATCTCCTGTTTGGTATCTACTTCTCTGAAGTCCAGGCCAACACGAAGGGACTCTGACTGGCAAAGTTCATAGACAATTGCAAGTTGGGAGCAATTATTAACTCCCCAAGTGATGTTGATATCCTACAGAAAGGCCTCAATGAGACCAATGACTTGTATCAGAACCATGGCCTTAAGCTCAATACCAAAAAATGTGTCATCATCCCCCTTGGGAAAAATCTGGTTCTCTTGAATTACCACATTGAAGGTAGTCCACTGAACACAGAAGACATTATAAGAGATCTGGGAACACAGGTTAACAGCAACCTCTCTTTTGACAACCACGTTGCCACTGTGAACAGAAAGTCCTTCTATGTGGCACATCTTATTACTAAGGGTTTTGCATCTAGGAAGAAAGAGGTCATTGTCTCCCTCTACTCTTCCCTCATTAGGCCAATCATTGAGTACAATGCCCCATTTGGCATGTACCTCACTAGACACATGCAACAACTGGAGAGCCCGCAAAATTACTTCACAAAGAGGATACTAGGCCTTAAACACTTGTCCTATTTGGACAGACTAAAAAAACTCCAACTATTTTCTGTCTCATATCACCTACTTAGAGGTGATCTCTGCTTGACTTACAATGCCATGTCTGACCCAGCTCTGTTAGAAATGCTACATCTAAAGAATTCCCAATTCCTCCACACCACCCGCTCCAGAGACCTCAACCTTATTACCACAATCAACAGAACTTTCTGGAGGGACAGGTTCATAACCCAAAGACTGCCCATGCTATGGAACAGACTTCCCATACATGTCAAGCAGAGCACCTCACTGGTCCTCTTCAAGAGAAATCCTGATGAGTGGATGGGAAATAGAAAATTCACCCCGGGGATCACTCCAGTGGCTCTACTCGACAGAGGTACTAGGAACTAAGGTCGGGTGGCACGATGCCAGGGTAATCCTATGGGCTAGGCTTGTAAAGGCTCCAGGGCCATTAGCCTAGCACACACCTATGAACCTATGAACATAGTACATCAAAGATGCATTTAATAGTATAGGTATTAACTGCAGACAGGGAGTAATATGTGTAGACAGTTTAGATAGGAAATACCAGGCAGAGATGTTAATCAAGAGATGAAGAAATATTCATTAGGTTATTTCCTGACAAATACAGATCCATGCATGTTGGAAATGAATTTTTAGTTACTTTTTGAATTTGCCACTTTTGGTAGTGGAGTGAAGGGACAATGGAAGTTTGTTCCATGAGTATGCAATTGAATGACTGCATTTTTCCAGTATTTTTGTTTGGATTTGTCACCTGAAGTAGGTTTTGTTGTGTGTTTCTGAGATCATGATTGGTTGTGTAGGGTGTAAATATGGATGTAAAGGCAGTGCAGGAGTTAGGCTTATACAGGATGTTATGCACAATTTGTAGTTGTGATATTTGAAGCATATGGGGAGCTCAGGCCATCTTAAGCTTTTCAGGGATATACAATAATGGGATTTGTAGCTATTTCTGGCTGAAAATCTGGCTATCTTTTTATAGATGGCTTCTAGTCTGGTTAAGAGATTATTTTGGAGGTTAGTAAGTATGGGAGCAGCATATAGCAGGGATCATAGAATAAATGAGTTATTATAGGTCTAGATTTGTTAGGTGTATATTTGTTGTTGCAGTATAGAAGACCTAGTTTTTGATTGGACTTTTTGATACAGTTTAAGATATTCATGTCAAATTTTAATTGGTCATCTGTAGTAACACCAAGCATCAAGTTCATGCATACACAATGGGCATTTACAATATAAACAGACACTTTCTAAGTATGACAGTGTAGTTCTGAATAACAGTAATGGATTACGTGTGAAAAGGTTTCACAAGTGTAACCTTTGGAGTACAGATATAAATTAACTGACTGAATTAACTGAATCAACATCACTCTGAAATCCAGATACCTTGGTTCATAGGTTCATAGGTAGGTACTAGGCTATCAGCCCAAGGGCCTAAGTAAGCCTAGCCAACAAGGTTCCCTGGCTTAGCCACCCAAGAAATTTATTTTCCTGTGCTCCTGTCAAGCAGAGCCACAGATGTGATCCCGGGGTGTATTTCCTATTTCCCATCCACTTATCAAGATTTTTCTTGAAGAGTGCTAATGAGGAGCTTTGCTTGACATAGATGGGTAGCTTGTTCCAGAGTATGGGAAGTCTCTGGGACAGGAATCTATCCCTCCAGCATGACCTGTTTATTGTGGTGGCAAGGTTTAGGTCCCTAGAGCATGTAGCTTGGAGAGATTGGGATTTCTTTAGGTGTAGCATGTCCAACAGCTCTGTGTTTGACATAGCTTTATATGTTAAGTAGGGATCACATGGGAGTAGGCGATATGCTACGGAGTAAAGCTGGAGTTTTTTGAGATGGTCAGTGTAGGGCATCTGTTTGAGGCCAGTAATCCTCTTTGTGAGGTACTTCTGTGGCCTTTCCAGCTGCTGCAGATGTCTTGTGAGGTACATGCCACAAGGGGCATTGTACTCTATAATGGGTCTAATGAGTGTCGAGTAGAGTGGAACAATGACCTCTTTTTTCCTAGATGAGAACCATTTTGTGATGAGGTGTGCCACGTAGAAGAATTTCCTGACTACTGCTGTGATGTGATTATCAAAGGAGAGACTACTGTCCACCTGGGTCCCCAGGTCTCTTATCACACAATAGACATTAAGTAGACTGCCACCTATGTGGTAGTTCATGGGTACAGAGTTTTTACCAAAGGGGATGACAATGCACTTTTTGGCATTGAGCTTGAGGCCATGGCTCTGACACCATGCATCTGTCTCAGTGAGGCCCTTCTGTAGGCTGTCCACATCATTTGGGGACTCAACTATGGCTCCTAGTTTGCAGTCACCTGTGAACTTCATTAGCCAAAGGTCTTCTGTGTTAGCCTGTAGTTCAGAGAAGTAGATACCAAACAGGAGAGGTCCCAGGAGTGAACCCTGTGGTACTCCACTTGTCACTGGTTTGAAGTCAGATTTGGAGTCTGCAACTTTTACAGTGTGGGTTCTGTCAGTAAGCCAATTGGCAACCCATCTTGTGATGCAGGGATTGATACCTAGTTTAGTGAGTTTAGCTATAATTCCAGAATGGGGAATGGTGTTGAAAGCCTTGGTGAGGTCAAGATAGGCTGTGTGAACCACCTTACCCTTGTCTACAGCTTTGGTGACTGCCTCAAAGAAGTCAATCTGGTTCAGGAGGCATGATCTGCCTTTCACAAATCCAAACTGGGTGGGGTCCAGAATTTGGAGGTTACCAGTGTCTTTGTTTATGAGTTCCATTATGATACGTTCCATGGCCTTACAGACCAGGCTCATCAGGCTAATACAGCAATAGTTCCCGGGATCAGTGGTGGCTCCCCCTTTGTGGAGTGGGATAATTGTTGCTGTGCTCCATTCAGTGGGCACAAAGCCTGATGTGAGACTATGATTGAACATGGTGCTTAGGTGGGGAGCCAGTTCGTTCTGATGTTCATGTAAAATGCAGCCTGGGATGTTGTCCAGTCCTATGGATGCTGTGTTTTTGGCTTTAAGGAGTGCAGCTTTTACCTGCATAGTTATGATTATAGGGACTCTGCATTCTTCCTGTATAGTTATGGTCCCTTTATGGGGTGAGAGGGGGAGTAAAGTTACAATGAACCTATCTGCCAGGACATTGGCAATATCAGTTGGTTCTGTAATTTTCATGCCGTTGTGCTGTAACTCAGAACAGATCTGGTTGTTGCAATTGAGATTCTTGACATAGCTATAGAATGCTTTGTGGCTGTCCCTAGAATCAGTGGCAAATTTGTTTTCATAGCTAGCTTTGGAGGCTCTTATAAGGGATCTCAGCTTCTTACTGAGGCTGACCAGGGAACTCCTCCACTCATGGGATTTTACTCTCTTTTGCAACAGTTTTTTTCTTCTGTTGTAGAGTTTGTTTATGGCAGGTGACCACCAGATTGGCTTCCTTATTTTGGAGGATAGCATCTTGGTTCTGTTTAGGATAGCACGATCAGTGGACTTGTGTAAGTATTTATAGAGTGCATCTGTGTAGGATTTAGCAGTCGTAACTGTATTGTCCATCTGCATCGGTGTCAAGAAGTTCACCACTTCTGTCTTAAGAAGCATTAAGCTGGCTTTGGAGAAATTTTTTACCATGATTTCCTTAATGGGGCAGGGGGCGGGATGTGGATATCTAGGATGATTAACTTATGGCCGGATCTGACCAACGAGGAGTTGACTTCAGGTGTGGAACACCGGTCACTCATGTTGGTAATGACTAGGTCTAGGATATTGTTGCCCCTGGTGGGGTGTGGATAATTTGATCCAGGGCATTTGAATTTATGAATTCCAGAAAGTGTTGAGCGAAGGAGTTGGTACATGAGTAGTTTTCCCAGTTAATGGTGGGGTAGTTGAAATCGCATTGGAATTTATGAATTCCAGAAAGCGTTGAGTGAAGGAGTTGGTACATGAGTAGTTTTCCCAGTTAATGTTGGGTAGTTGAAATCGCCCATTTTTAGGGTGTTTGGTTGAACCCTAATATTTTCCAGTACATCAAGAAAAGATGAGTGGGAATCCTGGGGCATGGTGGGGGATCTGTAGCAAGCTACAATTTGGATTGCAGTTTTGCCCAGAGTTAGTTGCACTTGGATAACCTCGGATGCATTATGCTGAGCAACTAGCCTGGAGGTGTGGATATCCTTAATGAATATTGACACACCTCCACCTTTGATGTTCTGGTCCAGCTTAGGTGGCCAAAAAGTGTGCTATGAGTTATAGCCTCGTAATGCAGGGGTGCTCTCTGGATCCTTGAACCAGGTCTCAGTCACTGCACAGATATTGATTTTCTCCATTTTCAGGAGTGCCTCGATGGAATGCATTTTGAGATTTAGACTTCTAGCATTGAGTAGTATTACCTTCAGTTTGTGCTTGCCTGTTCCTGTTATGGTGGTGAATTTGTCATTTGAACCTTGCCTTAAAAAGGCACTATAGGGGCAGCAAGAGCCTTAGCCAGTATCTGGAATCCCAGGGGTGACAGGTGCAGGCCATGTCGACCATGTCATCCCAGGCGAACAGATACTGGATCCCATTAGAATGACACCAGAAGCTTAGCCAATTATTGAAGTCAATCATTTTGTCCTTGTACTGCGGTATACTTCTGGGCAATGGCAGGATGCTACTCAGGGCTGCTACCTGCCTGGGCCACAAGATCGGAGATCTCTTCCATGTCTTTTTTCATGTAGTCCAGGGTGGTACATCTCAGGTCATTCACACCAACATGGACAATGACAGAATCATATTTGTACTTGTTGTGGAGTTACCTGAGTGTGTGGGTTATGTGGTGGATCCTGGCACCCGACAGGCAGCTGACATAACCTTCTCCTTGTTTAGCTTGGTGAGTGGGACATCAGTGTGCCTGACTATAGAGTCACCTATGGCTAGTGTGTTGGGTACATTGTTTTGCCTTATGGGCTGTGGTTGAGTGGCACACTGAATCTGTGGGCTATGTGTCATTTGTGTTGTGTTGGGGGGTGGAGGTTGCTTGTGTTTCTGCTTTGGAGGTCTCTGTTGCTTGATCAGATTATTATTGAGAGCCTCCGTGAATTTTGTTTGTGTTTCTGTGTGTGGATTTTGGTAGTGTAGGTTTAGTGGGACTGTGTGATGAGTGTGGTGTGGTGCAAGTGTTTATCTTCTCCTCCTGACTGTCAAGCTCAGTCTTGGTTGGGGAGAGCTTTACCTCCAGTTTGGCTAGATAAGCGCATCTCTCACAGGTTGTGGTGTTGGGTCATAGGAGGAGAGTGTTGTCTGTGTACATGAGGCAATTGCTACATTGTCGCAAGATGCCCAGATTCATCAGATAGACAGGAGAGAATACTGGGAGCTGACTCTTGGACATGCCTGAATAAAAAACTACTTTCCTCTAGACAAGTGAGGAAAGTGAGTATAAGAACTGTTTTTCTCTAAGCAAGTGAGGAAAGTACATACAAGAACTGCTTTCCTCTAGGTAAAGAGGATGGTTGAGTGCTGCAGTAATTTTTAGCTTATTTAGTGCTAACAACAAGTTCTGAACAAGTGCTGAGCACGAATAAGCAAATTCAAGTGCTAATTCTAAGAATCTGCACCTGGATCTTGTGGTAGATAGGCTACCTAGTGATTATCACTCCCACTGATAAACTTGCCTCCAACACAGAAAGGCTTGGGGGGGCTCAGAAACTTACAAGCAGTCCTGGATACAGCAAATCTGAATCTGAACTAGACTTGTTACAGGAAAGGTGTGAAACAAGTGCAAATGCGAGCTTTTAAACCAGAAGGTTGAAAGAGATGGAAAAACTGCCCAAACAGCCAATAAACTACAATTTCTGGGCCAGAAATCACTCTTGTGGTAGATAGGCTACCTAGTGCTTACCACTCCCACTGATAACCTAGAAGGCTTCCCTCCAACACAGCAATGCTTTGGGGGCTCAGAGGCTTACAAACAGTCCTGGATACAGCAAATCTGTATCTGGACTAGACTAGTTACAGGAAACACACAAAAGTAGAGAATAAACTTCAGAACAACTCCAGAAATGTAGAGCCGGTCACTCGAACAGTTAAATCAAAATGTATTATCTTTCACAATGGCACTCATGCACTTTATTTTACTTTTTTATTAATTTACTGATGTGTTACGTAATGATTATGAGGAGTGTTATTTGATATGGGTGTTTTAAGTTTATTAAAAGTATAAAGTATTTATATTCATATATGCTAAATTGTATGTTTTAAATCATACAAGTTTTGTTAATATGAATTTGATAACTATACTTTTATAGGTTCATAGGTTAAGAGGTAGGTACTAGGCTATTGGCCCTAGGGCCTATACAAGCCTAGCCAAAAAGGTACCCTGGCTTTTGTCACCCAAGAAAATGATTTTCCTGTGCCCCTGTCAAGCAGAACCACAAAAGTGATCCCCAGTGTGAATTTCCTATTACCCATCCAATCATCAAAATTTTTCTTGAAGAGTGCTAATGAGCTCTGTTTGACATAGATAGGTAGTCTGTTCCAGAGTATGGGAAGTCTCTGGGACAGGAATCTATCCCTCCAGCATGTTCTGTTTATTGTGGTGACAAGGTTTAGGTCCCTAGAGCGTGTAGCTCGAAGGGATTGGGATTTCTTTAAGTGGAGCATGTCCAACAGCTCTGGGTTTGACATAGCTTTGTATGTTAGGCAGAGATCGCCTCTGAGTAGGCGATATGCGACGGAGTAAAGCTGCAGTTTTTTGAGATGGTCTGCATAAGGCATCTGTTTGTGGCTAGTAATCCTCTTTGTGAGGTATTTTTGTGGCCTTTCCAGTTGTTGTAGATGTCTTGTGAGGTACATACCAAAAGGGGCGTTGTACTCTATAATGGGTCTAATGAGTAATGAGTAAAGGGGAAAAATGACCTATTTTTTCTGGATGAGAAACCTTTTGTGATGAGGTGTACCACGTAGAAGGATTTCCTGACCACTGTGGCGATGTGATTATCAAAGGAGATACTACTGTCCACCTGTGAATTATCTTACATGTACAATATATTATATTACATGTTTTTTGGTATTATTTATTGTTATTTTTCACATAGACCTTCCAGGGGTTGGTTTTTTATAAGTGCATTTGGCATTTTAATGGGTGGGCCACTTTAAGGTTTAATTAGCAACCAAATGAATGTTTATTATATAAGGCTGGGTTTTAAGAATTCATTATGTGGGTATTTTCAAATTTGTTCTGAGGAAGTCCCGTTTTTTGTGAAGGGAAGAAAGCGCTTAACTGTTGAATAAATACCTTTTGATTTAACTGTTCGAGTGACCGGCTCTACATTTCTGGAGTTGTTCACTAGTTACAGAAAAGGTTGGAAACAAGTGCAAACACAGGCTTTTAAACTAGAAAGTTGAAAGAGATGGAAAAAATTGCCCAAACGGCCAATAAACTACAATTTCTGGGCCAGAAACCACTCTTGGAGTAGATAGTCTACCTAGTGCTTATCACTCCCACTGATAAGCTAGAAGGCTTCCCTCCAACACAAAAAGGCTTTGGGGGCTCAGAAGTTTATACAGAGTCCTGGTTACAGCAAATCTGTATCTGGACTACAGTAGTTACAGGAAAGGCAGGAAACAAGCTTAGAATTTTTTTTTTTGGAAAGTAGAAAGGGAGAAAGGAGAAACAGAAGATAATTCAAAATTAAGGACTTAAGTGGCTTGCCCTTCACAAATGTTACCTCTGTATTAGGTAGAGTGAGCTAGTGACACTAGACTGGAATAGAGCTGGGACAGAGCTGAACAGATGGGACTAGTAGGAGTGTCAGAAGTCAAAATATGATCTCACTGTACTCGCTTGAGTGAGCAAATGAGATAGACCCAGGAGGAGTGTTCAAACACAAATTTACAGGAAGGGTGGGCAATTCCAAAGCCACCAAGATTAATACCACAACAAGAACAGGGAGGGCAGGCAGGAAACTAACTGCAGAGACAGAGAGAGACCACAGTATTGTATGAAAATTAAATAGAAAAATAATTAACTACAGAGAGACACAGACACAATATTCAATTAAACAATTAAGTAAACAGAAAAATTAAATGCAGTACAATCTTTAACACTGCAAGTTTTTACTTAACTCAGCTAGTAATGCAGTTGATTGTAGGTATGTAGCAGAAGCCAAACAACACAGGTATTGAGCAGTAATAAATTCAAAGATATGTGACTCACTTATAAATACAGAGAAACCCTCTAGGCTAAGAGTTTAACACTGAATATCAATGAAGTGAAACACAATAGCCACCACTACTGCAGAGACAGAGAGAGACCACAGTATTCTATGAAATAATTAAATAGAAAAATAAATAACTACAGAGATACACAAACACAATATTCAATGGACCAATTAAATAAACAGAAAAATGAAATGCAGTACAATCTTTAACACTGGTTTCAAATTTCCATTAACATATATAGAAGTTGCGCAACCTACTTATGTAACTTTTTGGTATATTTTTTTTTTACTCTTTACATATTGCATATTGCTGGCAAGCTCATTTGTGTGATGCCAATGTATTAGTGTATTAGAGTATTAATGCATGCATACAACAAATGCAACAAAAATGTGCCCTCAGTTAGAAGAAAAAGAGCTAAGAGAAGAGTTTCTTGACTTAATAGAGAAGACTTAGTAAACATGTTAAGATCAAGGAAAGAAATAGACTGCTGAAGGTCAATAAAACCCCGAAAGTCAGAAGTTTGATAAAACAAATGAACACAATAATTAGGACTGTCCATAGAGATTCGTGTGATATAACAGAAGTAAACATGATATATTACTGTGCAGCTAATTTAATAACTGATAAAGTTCTACCACAAAAACACAGGATAATGAGGGAGTCAAAGGTGAGAAATTGAATATCATCATGGAAGTATCAAATAGAGAAAACTATAAAGCAACTAAGACAATAAGTGTCACTGTTAGAAAAATATAGAAGAGGGAACAGACCAACAAAATACTTAGAAAGATAGACATGATAAAAGCAATGTGCAGCATTAGAACAGATCAAAATATATCTTGCACTATTGCAAATAAACTGAAAATCTCAGCACAGGCAGAAAAAATCTTAGAAGATATGTAGATAAATACAAAGGAAAAGTGCAAATAAGCAATTTATTGATGACCCAAACAAGTTTTATAGAGGACTGGAAAACAAAGTAAAAGGAATTGAAAGACCACAAAAAAATGAAGAAATAGATATATTTTGGAGAAGTATCTATGGAGATCCTGTGGAACATAACAAAGATGCTAAATGGATAGAAGAAGTAAAATAAAGAATAAGAAGTTTAAAGGTACATGGTATGAAAAGGGATGAAGTAACATCCAAAGAGATTGAAACAAAGTTAAGAAAAGTCTCTAATTTGAAAACCCCAGGCTTAGATGCTGTACCTAACTTCTGGGTAAAAGTACTAACATTATGCATGAAGATTTAGCTATGAGTAAGAACTATTTATATCCACACCCAAACAGACACCATCCTGGCTAACAACAGGAAAAACAATGCTCCTACTTAAGAGTGAACCTGCAAGCTACCCCAAAAATTATATTCTAATAACTTGCCTTCTGACGATGTATAAACTATACATTGGAATTGATGCCACCAGATTCTATAGTCATTTAGAAGAAAACTCAATTATGGCAATAGAACAAAAGGGCAATAAAAAAGTCATATGGAACAAAGGATCATTTGCTGTTAAATAAAGTCATAGTGGAGAACTGTAAAATGGGGAAGAATTTAAGTATGTCATGGATTGACTTCAAAAAAGCATTTGATATCCTACATTCATGGATAAAAGAGTGCTTAAAAATGTATGAGATGCACCTTACACTGATCAACTGCATTACAGTGACCATGAAACAGTGCCAGACCACTTTGCAATTAAGCCAGAATAAAGGGCAAATTATTATTTCAGGGATAAAAATTTAAAGGGGGATATTCCAGGCAACTCTATCCCACTGCTGCTATTCTTCCTTGCCCTTAACCCATAAAGCTGTCTACTTAACAGCTTATGCCATGGCTATAATTTGACACCTACAAAACAACAAAGTGTAAAGTCTTCTTATCTTCTCTTTTTTGATGATTTGAAACTGAATAGCTCATTGGATGAGGAACTCAAAGTACAACTGCAAGTTGTCAAAACTTTTTCAGATGATATAAGAATGTCCTTTAGTCTTGATATGTGTGCAAAAGCAACATTTAAAGCAGGAAAACTGCAGTACCTAGAACACATCAGTTTGGGACAAGAATGTGATAAAAGAACTTGAGCAAGAGGAAGTGTATAAATATTTGTGAATTGATTAAGGATCAGCAATAAAATATGGACAAATTTGAATAAACCTTAGTAAGGAGTACTTTAGAAGACATAAATAAATCCAGAAAACAACGTTGACATCTAGGAACAAAATCCAAGCTCTAAACTAATTTCCTCATCCTGTCCTGATTTACAGTTTTGGAGTGAGTTACTGGCCCCAAAATGTTTTGGATAGATTAGCTAGGAAAACAAGAAGGACACTTCATACTCCCCAAATGATTTATAAAAATCAGTGCATACCAAGATTATATATTCCCCGTCCTGAAAGAGGGACGGGCCTCCTTAAAATTGATCACATGTACAGATCTGCAATCATGGGACTCCACACATACCTGACAACCTCACAAGACCCAAACATAGTGAATGTTTTGAATAACTCTAAGATGACTTCCCTGCTTAGGCTAGCAGAAGCATATTGGCGTCAAGCAGGAATGGAAATTAAACCACAAGTGGATAAAAACTGGGCAGCAACTGAATGTGCCAAAAAAACAAAAGAAGGAATATAAGGTGAGGGACCAGATGAGAAAGCAAGAAATGTGGGAAACACATAAATATAGTTGCAAGTATAGAAATCTTCTGGAAGAACCTCATGTTGATCAGGAATGAATGGAGGAATGGTTAAGGAGAGGTGAATTCAAACCAAAAGATGAACAGTTAAAATTGGCAGCAAAAGATAGTGGGCTATGTACACATTGGTTTATAAAGTCCATTGCAAATGTGGGAGAAACAGACAAATGCAGGTTTTGTAAAACAGAATTGGAAACAGTTGCACACCTCTTTGCTGGTTGAGACATACTAATGACAGGACTATGTACCGAAAGGCATAATAATGTGGCAAGATTGTTGCACTGGGGAATGTGCAAACATTATGGTATTGAAGTGGCTGAAAAAAATTGGAAACATGAGCCACAAAGCATCATAGAAAATGATGAAGTGTAGACCACATGGGATCATCCATTACCAACAGTTCAAAAGATAGATGCTAAAAAAACGGATATAGTGGTCCAAGAAAAGAAGTCAAAAGTAGCATTAATCAATGAAATCACCACACCCAGTGACTACAGTGCCCTGTGTACACAGAGACACAAAGTCATAAAATAGCAGAATTTGCAAGCAGAAATGAGAGCAAAGTGGAAGAAAGATATGCAGATAGTTCCAATAGTAGTAGGAACAATGGGTCTTATAAAAAAGAGTCTACAATAATATTTAGATATGCTGCCAATACATGTAACTCCATACAAATTGCAGAAGGAGTCATTACTCAGCACATTCTGGGTGCTGCAAAGAACACTTTTGGCTGACAGCAAAAAGTGAAGCAATACTAATTTCATGAACTTTAATCATGCTTTGACTTAGGAATGGGGTCCATTCCCTTCATGGTAGTAGAAACCTAAAAGATTTGGAGAAATTAAAAATAGACAAGTCTGACTTTATGAAGTTCAAATATAACAATAGATTGAAGCAAAGGAGAACACATGTATTACTCTTCATTTTATTTATGATAATTGCAAAATTCCATAATGTATACATCACATCCAGCAGCATAACAAATATGAAGCAGTAAAAACTGATGATACAGAAGTGGTAATAGATAGAGATATTGAGACAGAGACAGAGACAGAGACACACAAAAATGTTACATTTTTCTAGGGCTTTTTTACATCTTTGGGTGTCTGTTACTGTTATGTTTTTCCTAATAAGTAATATGTCATGCTATGTGCAATCAGAAAGTAAGCAGGAGTTAGAAAGTATAACCATGACTGAGACATAATCAGCCTTAATTTTAATGGGTTGAAGTGACAATAACAAAACAATGAAGCAGTGGAGAATATGGGTATCAGGCTTCATCACAGTAATGGCAATTTTAACATTACATAGGTTCATAGGTTGGTACTAGGCTATTGGCCCTAGGGCCTATACAAGCCTAGCCATAACAATTCCGTGGATATTTTTTCCCACAATATTTACTTCCCTGGACCCCTGTCTAGCAGGGTGACTGACATGATCTCCAGGATGAATTTCCTATCTCCCATCCAATCATCAAGGTTCCTTTTGAAGAGGCTCAAGGAGGCACTCTGCTTGACATGTATGGGCAGTCTATTCCAGAATATGGGGAGTCTCTGGATCAGGAACCTATCCCTCCAGCATGTTTTGTTCATTGTGATGACAAGATTTAGATCCCTGGAGTGTGTGGCTCTGAGGAATTGGGATTTCTTTAAGTGGAGCATGTCCAACAGCTCAGAGTTTGACATGGCCTTGTATGTTAAACAGAGATCGCCTCTGAGTAGACGATATGCCACAGAGTATAGCTGGAGTTTTTTTAGATGGTCAGCATATGGCATCTGCTTTAGGCCTGTGATTCTTTTAGTGAGGTATTTCTGTGGCCCTTCCAGCTGTTGCAGATGTCTTGTGAGGTACATACCAAATGGGGTTTTATACTCTATAATGGGTCTAATGACGGATGAGTACAGTGGGACAATGACTTCCTTTTTTCCTGGATGAAAAGCCTTTAGTGATGAGGTGTGCCACATAGAAGTATTTCCTGACTGTTGTGGTGATGTGGTTATCAACGGTGAGACCACTGTCCACCTGTGTCCCTAAGTCTCTCATCACACTTTCAATGTTTAGTGTACTGCCACCTATGTGGTAATTCATGGGTACATGTTTTTTTCCAAAGAGGATAACTATACAGTTCTTGGCATTAAGCTTGAGCCCATGGCTCTGGCACCAGGCATCTGTTTCCATAAGGCCCTTTTGTAGAATATCCACATAATTTGGGGATTCAATAATAGCTCCCAGTTTGCAGTCATCTGCAAACGTTGTTAGCCAGAGTCCCTTAGTTTTGGCCTGTACTTCAAAGCAGTAGATGCCAAACAAGAGTTGTCCCAGGACTGAACCCTGAGGTACTCCACTTCTCACTTGTCTGGAGCTGGATTTGGAATTGGCTACTTTTACAGTCTGGGTTCTGTCAGTAAGCCAGTTGGCAACCCATTGAGTGATGGAGGGATTTATGCCCAGCTTAGTAAGTTTATCTATGATTCCAGGGTGGGAGATGGTGTTGAAGGCCTTGGCGATGTCCAGATAGGCTGCATGGACTGCTGTACCCTCATCCACAGCTCTGGAGACTGATTCGAAGAAGTCAATCAGGTTCAGGAGACAAGATTGGCCCTTTATGAACCCAAACTGTGTGGGGTCCAGTGCTTGAAGGTTGCCAATGTCTTTGTTTATAAGTTCCATGATAATGCATACGGTGTATATTACAGCCAGGAACAACATTATAAATGTTCCATGCAGAACACTTCCTAGCAATATTTGCAATTGGAACATTCTACATAGTGTACATTCAAACTCTGTGTACTGTTTTTGTACACATCTTAAATTAGAGCTCAACTCAAACTCTAAATAATTTTTATGCTTTTGCTTTTTTCAACTGGAAAATGTTAATTGTTTTGCTTATAATACTATTTCCAGTTGCAAATTTAATTGTAATGTTGGTGGAGCTTATCTCCCTGGGACTCCAGTGAAAAAGGGCTATCAGCTCAGCCAGACAAACCCAGTCAACAAATGTAAAATAAAATAAAATATATGATAAATAAATAAGCTCTTCCTCCTGTTCAAGAGATGATTAGTCTGACTGCACAAAGTACAGTGAGGCTAAGCACAGTAGTGTGAAGGGCACTAGAGTAATGTGTCTGAAGTCACAAATTCACAAGATTTAACCAACAGTGTACTTCCATTTTCCCTAAGGTAGAGATGCGGCTCAGCAACAAGCATTGTACAAATGCTGAGTACTTGGACTGATACTACAGAAGAGGGTATTATGTGATGACTTATAATGTCTTGAGTTGCAGAATATTTCAACAGATTAAATATTTCTGGAAATGTTTGATTAAGGAAGAAAATATGTGTAGAAGTTTGTGCAGATATCCTGTTGTATCATATAAGGAGGGACTTAGTATAGCTGACAGATTACTGAATTCATATTTTGTTGCACTTGTAGCTAACTTAAGTGGTAATCTAAAGGCCTATGGTACTTTGTCTTGTGGCAAATGAATATTTCTAATTATGTAGCCTGTGGTTTTAATAACATAAATAATATTAGATTTCAACCTGGGGGGGAGGGGGTTATTCATGTATTACTGAAGGCATCATTTATGCCCTTCACTGTCCTTATAACTTAGTATATATTGTTGAATGTAGGGGAGCTTTTCAAATATCACTACACGAGCATATACATGATATAAAGAAACAAAAAACTGAAAGCTCTGTAGCCACTCATTTTAAAGAATATTATAATTGTGATCCTAAATTTTATAAGCACCATTCTAGAAAAAGTTTTTTATTAAATTGGGTGATGATGCTTTAACAAAGCAAAAGCTGTTGTTTAAGGAATTAGTTTTTATTTTAAAATATAATTCTCTTGCTCCTTATGGATTGAATCTGGAAATTAATTGGAGATATTTACTCTAATTGCTTTTAATTATTTTTAATGGCCGTATTGCTTTATTGAGATGTGTATTTAAGGGGAATGTTTTTTGTATGTAATTTACTTCTTGAAGGCTGTGATGGCTGAGGTGCTAAGTTCTGGTGAATAAATCTTTTGGAACTGTTGCCAGTGGTGTTTTTGTTTTTTTATGCTTCTTTGACAAGACTGCTATGTGATTTGCACTGGTTTTGATATCTATTGCAATGAGCACTGTACTTCCTTAGCACTAAAGACAAATTTTACTCAGAGGCACAATGTGTGGTCATAAACAATTCATGCAAATGTTATGAATATTGCTAGTCTATGTAAAATAATACACTCACAGACTTTCATGTAAGTCTCTTCTCTCTGACACACTCTTGTATATCAAAGATGACTGACTGTGAAACCCTGATTGTTCCAACAGTCAGATTAATCATTCATTCTTGCAAGCCCTTAGTAAGTAACACTTCTCAATGCTTGTCTTTGGGCTGCCAAGGCATATGCATGCTATTTCTGTGTCCTTAAACCATGTTTACCTGCCCTGCACCAAGTGCAGATTGTTTTGAAAGCTAATGAGTTAACAATTAATGTGCATATTCATAGTGCTTAGAGGGCTGATTCTACCCTATATAAAGTTAATCATGTAGGTAAGGAACTTATATCACAGTAGGGGACACTGTTTGGCTCCAGAAAGTGCTAGATATTGATATATTTGCTTTCATTTTTTTTCTAGTTTAACAACTGGCTTGCTGGAAACATATAATGCTGTTCACATCTTGTTGAATTTTAAGCCAATTGATGGATTGCATTTCTTACTACACATATCGGTTCACTGTCTGAATTTTTCTCAGAAGTTGTTGGCATAACCATGTATTACAGTTATTCCTTGACCAGTCAAATGTTGTTAAAGAATGTTACCTGACATTTCATGGAATGTTTTATTAAACAGATAACCAGCTAGTGCAGAAGAGTGTTGTATTACTAATTAGGAAGGTCAAGCTTTTTTTTTTGCATTATTAGCCCTCAAAATTGTGTTAAGCTTGTGATGTATACCTGGTGGCCTCAATAGAAGTGGATATCCCAGAAAGGTTTTAGCCATTTTCCTTGAAAAGTGTACATTATTTTTTAATGCTGCAATGTACTACAGAGTTACACAGATGCTTGTCCTCCTGACATACTTTTAGCAGCTGTTTTTCATTATCTTTGCTTGCCATACCCATATGGATCCTTAGTTTTTCTTGCATGATGAATGGATACATTCATAGAGATTTGTTTTCTTAACAGCCATTTACAGGACAATGACATCCAAGACATCTATGTGTGTAAACCACCATACAGTGATGCACTTATGAAAGGATTATACCATCAGTGTGTTGGAGAGAAGATGTGTGTAGTAAAAGTGGGATAAGGGGGTGGGGGAGTTCTCAGATTAAATTATTCACCTGAGGAGTAATAGATATAGCTTGTCTATTCAGGAGACTGTATGCACATGACATTTAAACCACAAATACAAGTTCACCACTGTAAGATCTGAATCTGCTGCAGAATCTAGAGAACACAGTATTGACTGGAAGTGTGAAAGGAGAAGTCTGACTTTTACAGTGACAGAGTGCACTTATGAAAGGATGACCTTATCTGTGTGTTGCAGAGAAGATGTTTGTGTTAGAAGTGTGATAAGGGTATGGGGAGACCTCTCCCAGATTAAATTCTTCCTCTGAGTGGAAATAGATACAGCACATCTGTTCAGGAAGGCGTATGTACACAACATTTAAGTCACAAACAAATTCATGACTTTGAAATTTGAACCTCCTACCTATTGGATTACACAATCTACAGAATACAATGCCACAGGAGAAGTCTGACTTTAACAGTTATAGGTGCATTTATGAAAGGATGACCTCATCAGTGTGTTGCAGAGAATGTTTGTGTGTTTTAAAAGTGGAATAAAGTGCATAGAGAGCTGTGTCCAGAGTTTTTGTTTTCAGTGGATCTGGACACAGTACATTTGTTGTTGAAGCTTTACCTACCTGTTACTAGAGCAACTCACACTCGAGTTCACCACTGTCAGATTTGAACCACCTGCCTAACTAGTTGCATCATCTACAGTACACAGTATGAATCACAAGCACCACAGGAGAATTCCGACCTTTAAGGTGAGACAGTACTCTTTTAACATGATGACCTCATTAGTGTGTTGCACAGAAGATGTTTTAACAGATGTTAAAAGTGGGATAAATTGCAGAGGGAGCTATGTCCAAAGTTGAAGTTATATCATCTGTGGAAGTGGACATAGCACATCTGTTATTGAGGCACTATTTACCTGTTACTAGAACCATATGTCTAGAAGTTCACCACTGTCAGATCTTAACCATCTATCTAACTATTTACACAGTCTAAAGAATACAGTATGAATTGCAAGAACAACAGGAAAAGTCTGACTATAATGATGTGAAAATGCACATTTTAAGTTTTAAAACTTCACTGCTTGGAACATTAGCTGCTATGCATTACCAGTTTTGGGACAAATGCATGTCTCCGGACAAGGCAACATAGCAGCACTGTGCTTGTCCCATACAATTACATACTTCACTACTAACATGTATATACTCTCATTCATGAACATTGCATGTATCTTTTTCACAGTATGTGGTGTCAATGACAGTTGCCTTAGCTCATGCTTGCACAGTGTGCTTTGACAATACAAACAGACACTTCCTAAATGTGACAGCGCACTTCTGAATAACAGTGTTTGATTATGTGTGAAAAGGTTTCACAAGTGTAACCCTTGAGATACCTTGGTTTCAAGTTATGCAACCTACTTACATATTTTTTGGTATATATTTTTAAATCTCTACATATAGCATATTGCGCGCAAACTCATTTGTGTGTTGGCAGTGTATTAGCACATGCATAATCATATCTTGAGGTGTTGAACTTAGAATGACAATTAACAGTAGTAGTCTATGGTGCACAGTGCCAACCTTCATGCAAATAAGCAGTATACATACAACCATGTCTGAATAAGATGGAATACAGAACAGAAATGTGTTATGGTCATGTTCCAGATGTCATGATTTAACATTTGTCATGGGAGTTGCAGTTCTTCACTCCTGGTATGTATGATACAAGTTTAATATTAAAAATATGAGGGAATAAGCATGTTATTGCTGATGGAAACATAGCTAATGGAAACAGTTTTGAATCAAGGAGGCTTATTTGATTACATAGAAAGAATGGGAAGAGGTGGACAGTTGGTGACAGTAATGCACAAGCAACATTCCAAGAGATTAGTTTATGGTTCATTTCTACACATTGGCATATCATCATAATTATTCAGGCAGGATTTGTACAAGACTGTATTCCCAATAGGAAGGAAGCAGATTAATATGGCCATAGGATAATAGTGTGCTAATAAAATGTGTAGCCAGTACTTACACAAAAAGAAGTCATACAAAACATTCAAAAACACTTTCACATACATCTGGAGTTGAATATTGACAAGTATAATAAAGCAAATCTGCAGACCTTAGTATTATCTAACCAGACCATAAAGGAAGTCTGACTTTTCAAAGTTCAAATATAGCAACAGATGGAAGCAAAGGAGAATGTATGTATTACTCTTCATTTTATTCATGATAACTGTAAAATCCCATAATGTATGCATTGCATCTAGTAGAATAATAAATGTGAAGCAGTAAAAACTAATGATACAGAAGTGGACATAGATAGAGACAGGGAGACAGGGAAAGAGAAATACAAAAATGTTATATTTTTCTAGGGCTTCTTTTACACCTTTGGATGTGGTGTGTGTTACAGTATTTTTTTTTTCCTGATAAGTAATGTGTCATGCTATGGTCAATTAGGCATTTTCAACAGATAGTAAGCAGGAGTTAGAAAGTATAACCATGACTGAGACATAAGAAACCTTAATTTTACTGGTTTGAAGGGACAATAACAAAACAATGAGGTAGTGGAGAATGTAAGCATCAGGTTTCATCACAGTAATGACAAATTTAACATTACATAAGGTGTATATTACATTATAAATTTTCC